>NC_031783.1:3204416-3243301 GCF_001522545.3 Parus major
CCTGCTCTGTGCTCTGACCCCAAGGAACACCACAGGTCCCTGCTCTGCTGCACACCTCTGAGTGGTGTGTTCTTTCCCAGTTCCAGCCAGTTCCTTCCCCACCAAGTGGTCCCTCTGGCCAATTCACAGTCCTCCAGTGTAGAGACAGGGATGTCATGTGGGACAGTGTCAAATGCCTTGCCCTGGTCCAGGCAGGTGAATATAAGTCACTCTTCCCCAATTTCCCATCTCTGTAACTCCCTCACAGCCAGCCCCAAAATGTGCCCTCAGTGAAGCTGTGTTAGCTGTCACCAGTCACCTCTTTATGCTCCCTGAGACTTGCTGTGCAAGCTCATCCAGCTGCTAAATGGGGTCGAAAGTTTTGTCCCTTTCCAGAGCAATAATAAAGCTATAATGTGCTCCTGAATCTCAGGAGAGTGTAAAGTCTAATTTGCTTCTGAGCTCGGATCGAAGGTAGAACCTTTGCTGAACTGGAAGGAGCTGAACAGTTACACTCAGCCATAATAAATCTGGCTTTAGTTCATATTAATAGAATGAAAATTGACTGGCCTTCTGAGGCAGAACACTGCTCTGGTGGTGAATCACCCTGAGTGTTTATATGAAACCAAATTTGAAGTAACAAGCAAAACCCCACAGTGGCTTACGTTGGTATCAACGGGCTTTATGGCAGATCAAGCCTCATCAATGTGACAGCAAGGTTTTGCTGAGAGAATGCTGTTTATCCTCTTGCATAAATTCTTACTGTATGTCTGGATATGATGACTGATTCTGACCAAATAAATCCTGTGAGTGATTCAGTATTGCCCAGAACTGGCACCCATTACTGTGGGATCATGGCCTCGCTGTGTGCTTATGGTAATTGATGCCTGGCTTAATTTTTGCCTTCTTGGCCCTGTCCAGGTTTTCATTTCTGCTTGTGGTATGATGAAATGTATGCTGAACTGCATATTGGAAAAATTAGAATTCAAATTAATCAAACACCTTATGTTAGTGTATCTGTGGGAAGGAAGAGAGTGCAGGCAGAAAAACCTCAGGACTACTTGAGTGTGACATTAAGAAGTAGTAAAAAGGAATTTTCCTGAGTGGTGCAAAAGTTGAGAGAAATTGATAGCAAAATCAACACTGAACAAAATAAAAAAAGAGGGTTTGGCAGTCCTTTCATTGTCAGTATTGCTTTAAAATTAGTTTTGCAAATCTATATTTAATTAGACAGTTATTGTACTGTGTGCTAAATAAACACTAATTATTAAACATGGGATTTATTGAAGTGTAATAGGTATTTCTAAAACTCTTAATTTACTTAGCCTGAGTAAACAAATTCTAAATGATCAACATAGCTTCCTGTACAAGAGCTACCAATGCAACTAATACATCCAGGAGCCAGCATTATATAATATTTCCTAATAAGTATTGTATTCCAAGACATACCTCAGGAATATGGGCTGGTCTCTATGATTCATTCTAAGATCAGGGCTATTAATTATTTGTAGAACCTTGTGCCTCATACACTCATCCAGTTGCCATCTAAGTCTTGAATGCAACAAATGAAACCAGAGGGGATAAACTCAGGATTTCTTTAATTGAGGAACTTGCTTAAACATTCTGGTTAATAAGGTTCTTGGCAACTCCACAGGCTGAAATTTGAAAGCAATGATCATTTTCCTGTCCTTACCCTCCTCTCCCATCTTTGCTGGCATGGAGAGACACAATTTATGCAATTACACAATCACAATTACACAATGTGATGTAGTGCAGTATATTCCAAGCCTGTTGTATTTTTGTTTTAATTGTCCTCAGAATTAAAGGTCAGTCTGCATCTCAATAAAATGCACTTTTAGATTTCATGAATTGGGACAAACTGAATGCTGTTTAAGTGAGCTCTTCAAGTCAATGGCCAATTTGATCTGAAAACTGCAACTCAACTAAATATGCCCAAATAACTCGATTTCTCTTGAGTAATTTGTGTTGCAAAAGCTCGTTTTGGGTATGAGCCCTCAGAGAAATGTCTGGACTTACAAGTGTGTATTACTGATGGGAATTGGGAGCCTGGCAGAGAATTTGTACTCAGGTTTCTCCACAGACTTAAATCCTTCATGGACTATCACCTGATCTATTAGGTGTCCACAAAAGATCACAAATATCAGTCTGGGAAAATATATGGAATATGTTGAGATCTTTCTAGGAGCAGCATCTGGGCATCCGTACTTCCTGCCAGGGTATCCAAAACTCACATCCTGGAGATAAAGGGAAATTCGAGGCTTTTTTTGGAAGAGCTCTCAAACAGTCCCTGACAGTCTTTTATCTTGGGTATAAAAAAAAGCCATCAATAATTAGCAAGCTATATTTGGAAAACTCGATGTCTGATGTAATCAAAAGGCTTGGCAAGGAAGAAGAGAGTTTGCATTCTGCCCAGAATAAATATAGCATTTCTAAGTGCTTTGCATCTTCTCTTTGCAGTAGAGATTTTTGTCTTTTAATCCTGCTTTTAAAATGCAGGTTTGAAGATATTCTCCTTTCAAGGCTTTTTTTTCATCTCTGTTTCTCACTAGGCTCTCTGAATTGCTTTTTTTTGTTTAGTTTGAGAGTGATTTTATTATTTCCTGAAATGAAGCATCCTTCTGAATTAGTCAAGACCCAAAATACCTTGGAAGTGCCTATAACTGAGCTTGCAAAAAGGAGGTAAGTTACCTGAATAAATGCTTTACTGATTTGAGACCAAATGATGGTAGCGAGCTCTAAGTGGGTTTGAACTGCCTTACATTTGATTGCCTCTTTTTTATTGAGGTGTTCAGGTGATGAACAGGACTTTCAATGCAGATCTTTGGACCCCCTCAGTCTCAGGCATTGGTGGCTCATGTTTTTTGTACTCCTATTATTTCAGTATTTACTTCATCTTTTGTCCAAACATCCCATTTTTTTTAAATAAAACAGATCTCATTGAGCATCAATAACAAAAAAATAAACCCCATCTTACCTACTCTTCCTTTAGGCCAAAAGACCAGGGTGAAAGTAATTTTTAAGAGTGGTGTAATTTTAGGAGTTTGAGGGAAATTTGGCTATTAATTCCTCCTGCTCAGCTTGAGACTTTGCCTTGTTCTCTTCTCCTGTTCTTCATTCTTTTAAGACTTGATGTCTTTATCTGGACACCAGACTTTTGCTAGCTGAAGCAGCTTATTAATCTCTTTGGAAGACAGACAGACAATTGGCTTTAAAGGAAAAAGCACAGCTTTTGAGACTGTAATCTCCTTTATCTCTAGATTAACACAGGGAGTATTCTTGCATGGAAAAGGACCTATGTAAAATCAAGGAGATTAATTAGATTAGCCACTGCTATATTTTTCAGATGGCATAGTAATTTTGTGATTATTTCCATTTTTGTGTAAGCCAGGGTGCAGCATTGCTCAGGAAAGGAGGGTAGCAGAAAGGATTTTGAGAAGACCCACTTTTCTATACATTCTACCCAATTAGGTGACAAAACTCCCATTTGGGATCTCAAGGGGAAAGTGGGAAGTGTAGAATAAGGAGGAAGAGGTGGTGCTGGGAAGGCAGAGTTATCCCAACAATCACGAAGGGTGCAAGCTGTGCTTTTAAGAGACACTCGAATGGATGCTACAAACAAAGATAAAAGCCAACACCAACCTCTGCAAATCAAACCAAGCTAGAACTGAGACTTAGGAAGTGACTGTTCCTTCCTCAGAAGGGCCACAAGCCTGCCCTGGCTGTGGTGCTGTGCTTCAGAGAGGTGACATCCCAGCCACAGGGGCTAGAGGAGCTGCTTGTGATACATGGAAAATGGTGCAGGTGTCCAAGCAAATATCTTCTGTGGCATTAAATAGCACTGAGGAGCTGAGGGATGCTCCTGTTCGCTGTGGGTAAGATAATTTAGGGGGCCTTATCCTCCTCTGAGCTCTCAGATCTCAGTAAATCACCCGACCTTTCTGTGCCTGGGTTTGCCTTTATGTGAGTGTGGGAATGGTGGCTCCTTCCTCAAGGTGACACCGAGGCAGGAGGAGTGCACTGCAGCCTGGGGAATCAGCTGCATTTCTGGCACTTTAGAAACTTCTCAGGACCTGCATTGCTTGGGAATAACCAGCCCTCCTCTTGCTGTGAAACCAGCAGTAAAAAAGGGGAGTCTGCAGTGTGATTTAAAGCTTCTGTTGGATGAAGCAGTTTGAAACACTTTATACTTTGCTAAATTCATACCATCCAGCCTTTATTTGATATTCAAGCAACCTTTGTTTTGCACCCTGCCAGAAACTCCTTTAATATGATGTGGTTCTGCTTTCTGTTGCTCAGTGGGGTTGGCACTGGGGTGGTTTCACAGCATTTCACCTACGAGGTGTAGAGAAATTCTGGATAGTGATTTCACCTTTGAGGGATCAAAAAGGCTGAGAAATAAGCTTGTGAGTGTGTACCTTAACTCCCTAAAAAACCATAAAATCCAAGGAAATTGTTTTTACATAATATGTCTTCAGAGGGACAGCACTTTAGCAATGTGCTCATGCAATTCATCACCAAGGTGACAATACTCTAATGATTTATTAGTAATACATCACTGCAATGTTTTCCCACCAGTGATGTATTGGAGATCATAAACCACAGAGAGGGACAGCAGACGTGCAGACTGAAGTGCCTGCAAAGCCCTTCCCAAGCCTGTTCCAGTTATTTTATTGAGAGAAGTTGTCAGCAAGAATGCTGAGATTCTTCCATTCCTGGAAAAATTTCCATTTCCTGGAAAAATCTGCTGTGGAGGGGGGTCTTGTCGTGAAGAATCCTGGATGTGATGACGGCTGAGGCCTGCAGGCTCTGTGTGTGTCTTCAAACAGTGTGGAAAATCTTGATAAATGGTTTGTTGACTGATAGTCTGGGCCTTACAGCAACTGTAAATGCTTGGGGGTTATTTGCTTTTGGTTTTTAATGCCTCTGGACATTGAAAGGCACCAGGAAATGTCCTTGAGCCTTGACATCTCAGTGTGCAAAGCCTGGGCCGTGTGACATTCTCACAAATGTCATGATAGGAAAACAAGTCCAGTCTCCATGGCAGTGCTGCTGCTGTTCTGCTGATCAGCGTGGGGTTACACTCTGCTGTCACAGCTTTCCTCTCTCTCTGGAGATCACTTGAGACATTGCTCAAGAAAATTAAAATATATCCTTTTCTCACCATCCTGATTTCTGCTACTTCATGTACCTTATCCAAGAGTAGACTTGCAAATGAAATAGGTTTGATTTTATTTACCACCACCTTTGCCATCCTTCAGCCAGTCCCTCAGAACAGTCTCTGAGCCCAGGCTGGGTGCCCTGCAGCACAGCACCCAGGAATGAGTGTGCTGTGATGCCAGGTCAGCGTGGTGCAGGGAGGGTTCCTGCAGCAATTCCATAGCTGATGTTGTGCTCAGAGCCAGCTCACTGCTACCTGATGTTGTTCCAGTTGTTTGCTTTCATCTCTCTACAATTACATCCTCACTTCCTGGAGAGGCACCAGCTTTTCCTTTGTGTGGGAATAGGAGCAGGCAGCTGCTCCTGCTTGCAAACACTGCAACAATACAAATTATGGCAAATCTCTGCTGTTGGCTTGAATTCAAATTGGGTTTGACTGCAAATTTTTGCAGGGCTGAGCTGATGCCCATGTTGAAAAGAAGGGGAAGGTGGTGTCAATAATATGAGAATAGATTTTTCAGTATTTTGCTAGGATGAGATGTGTTGTGAGCCTGGGACTCACAGCCATGAGTCCATCAAGGAGGCTTTAACCCCTTTGAAAGCTTCCTGGGCCACTCCTCCTTGGTTATTTTTATTTCTGATAAGAGTATCAAGGCATTTAATTGCAACAAACACTCTGCCTGAAGGCAACAGTAAATCATAACCCACTTTATGATCAAGAACAGAATGTACAGAACTCAGCAATGGCTGGAATTTTATTAGGTTTTATGAAGGCTTCACCAGCTCTGCAAAAGGCAACTGGGAGGCAGAAATACTCAGCTTGAAGCATTTTACAAATCTGGAACCAAACCCTTGGCTCTACAAATGCAAAAACCTTCCACTGCCTTCCCTGGACCTCAACTATTGATAAAGTTCAATTGATGTTGATCCCTGGATCAGCATGAGGAGGGTGGCTGTTTACAGAGAAATCAAAAAGCCAGAACCACCTTTTGGTGTGTATGGGAGTTAAGAGTGCAACCAAAATCCAGCTTTGTGCCCCCTCAGCCCCTGCTTTGGAGCTCATGATGATGGATAAAGCATAGAATCAACTAATTTGTCCTTTTATTGGAAATTGAGGTTTTCTGGTTTGGGCTTTTGTCTCTGCTTTGCCTGATTTTTATTGTGCAAATGCATTTGGATGGAGAATTTCTGGCCCTACTCCTCCTGAGCAGCCTGCCCTTGTCTCTTTGGCCCTGTGGGTACTCTAGATGTGTTTTGCTTTCTGCCTTTCTGAGCAGATTAATTACCTGTAATTCAGAGTGGATGGACTCTTTAGCTTTATTGGAATGAACCTACTTGAAGCACAGCAAAGTGAGCTTCTCTCAGTGTTAGTCCCAGAGCTCTTCAGGGCATGTAAAAAGAGCTGGGGTTTCTCAACCTGATTCAGATCAAATCCTTCCATTTAAAAACCTTTTCCAAACCCTGGTGCAAAGGAAGAACCTCTTTCATTGGCCTGGCATCCAAGCACCTTTTCAGTATCCCAGAATGGAAGTGCAATTGCATGGGCTGGGCTGTGAACAGCCTCAGAAGCTTTTCCAGCCTCACTGAGGCACTCACAGCATTGAAGGCTGTACAGGCACAGAGAATTTCCTGCAGGGTGACCTGAGCACCCTCTGACATTTGTCTGCCTTAGCCTGATTTTTCAATGTGTTGGTTCACACCCGTGAAGCTGACCAGCAGCTGAACTGGGGAAATAAATGGAGGGCAGCATTTATTTTTGGCCCAGAGACAGTCCAAGTATCATATTCAAATAGAAATATAATATAAAATGAGTTAAATATTACTTTAGTGTACAGAGTTGAATTCCAGCTGTATCCAGAAGACAGAACTTTGTGTCCCAGACCATGTCAGGCACTGTGCCAGGCAAGTGAGCCCCAAAACAAAGAGGCTGCATAGTAAATCAGGAGTGAATCAGAATTAGAATTCCTTATGCAAAGGAAGACAGACAAATGAAAGGATCAGCCTGAGGCTGTGGAAGGAGGCTGAAGCTGTGAATTGATGCCAGATCTTTGGCATTATTGACATGTTCACTGGTTCAACCATGGTTCCTAGCACAGGCTCCCTTTCCTGCATCTCACCAGTTCTGTGGAAGATGTTAGAGAAAAAAAATCTCCCCATTACTGTTCCTGCAGTTTCCCCTAAGAATTCCTGAAGTCCCATTATAGAGAAGATGCTGAGGCCATCATTAAGGCTCTAGAGGGAAGAATATGAACATGCATTTCACTCTTAATAACCTTCTGCTTTCAATTTTTCCTTTGAAAAGAGAGTTTTCCCCTTGTCTTGGTGGGAAAAACAGAAGGTGTCAGTAGCCTTTTTTCCTATGTATCAAATGAACCCTTTTGCATCCTGACACAAAGAATTCCACAGTGCAATTGAGGGAAGCATAAAGCAGTATTTGTTTGCTTCAAACATTCATGCTGATAATTTCACTACTTCCTCTCTAGTCTTTGTGTTGATAGTCAGAGTGAGCAACCATTTTCCCCTTGTCTGTGCTGCTCCCAGGTTTTTATTCCTCTTTGCTTTGCTCCCTCCTGGGATGAAGTGGATTTGATTTAGATATTCTTGGGATAATTTTGATTATCATTGTTGTTCTGCCCTCTGCTTTTATTAGGTGATCCTTTTGCAGAAAGTGAAGAACAGAGCTGCACAAAATGGTGAAATTGTGGACTCACTGTGGGTTTATTCAATGCTATAATGATGATTTCTGTTTTGTTCTCCGTTCCTTCCTAATAATTCCTATCATGCTCTTTCCTTTCACTTCTATTGAGCATTGAATTGACACTTTAATTGACCCATTATAGCTTCAAGATATGGATTATTTTTCCCCAAATGCTAACAAGGTGCCAGATTTCATCAGTCCAGGATGGCTTTTCCTCTTGTGTGCATCACTTCCCATGGATCAGTGCTGAATTCCATTGCTTTTTGTTCCCACACTCTGTACCCCTCCAGTCCAAGCCAGATCTCACCAGCTTGAAAGTCTTGCTAAAATCAGTTCTCTTTGTCATCTGGCTTTTCCAGAAACACAGAGGCTAAAGCCATAAGGCTTTAAGAAACATAAATTAGCTACCCAGAAAACTCGTTAATTCAGAATTAAGGTTGTTCACCTGAGATCTGTTTCATTACCAGCCCAATCCTTCTGTGTTTTACACAGAGCAAATGCAAGGGGATGAAATCTGTCTTACCCAAATTAGCAGGCAGCAGCCAAATATTTACTGAGTCGCTTCTTCAACTTGATTAAATGAACAGAATATTTAAAAAGCAAGTAAAAGGGGGAATATATGCAACAAAACCATTCAAGCAAAACAATTCTATTAGCCATTCAAGGAACAGGATTTTGGCATTAGGGGTGTTGTTTACTAATTGGATTTACTGTAGCAGTGATTACTTAGTGTCTCACAGTTTTCTGTATTTCAACATTCCCCTTCTGTCTGAATAAAATCTCTTGTGCTTATGGCAAGATTCCCATTTCATTCAAAGACGCTTGGGTCTGGCCTCTCTTGTGTAAGAAGTTTTTAAAAGATCTAAACAGTATAATCTTGTTTTCTAGCTACTCTGATAGCTCTTTTTCTGTGCTTTTCAGGAAATAACAGACAGATAATGCAAAAAACTAGTTTGAGAATTTTCCACTCCATGCAGAGTACCCAGAGAACATTTGTGAAATGATAAAACCTGCCACAGTAACCTGAATTTTCAGATTTCAGATGTGAATTGTTCAGGAATGAATGAAGAGCTGAGATTTGTGTTAGAGAAGCTACAGTGCACTGGATAAAACAATATTTATTTCTCCAGAGTGCTTACAGTAATTTCTTCTCTTGAGCTTCTGCAAGCTTAAAACCAAAAGTGAGTTTTCTCTTTCTTTTGGTTTATCAAGTTCAATGTAGGAACTTAATTGTCTTTTACATCCTTCCAGGACCACCTTGTCTACTTTGTAACCATTGCTTTGTTTTTAACCTTTCACCCTTCAGTATTCAGCTTGAATTTCACTGCTCCTGATGGCTCTTCTTTTACCCACCACTTCATGAATCTCAAGTCTGAGACTTTTGAGTGAATTTCGAGTGGTACTTTGATGTTTTGCAATTATTCATACCTTATATATTGATATTGTATTTCTCATTCAGAACATCTTCAATTCCTCAAATTCATGTTCCTGTTTCCCTTTGATCTGAATCATTAGAGAGTTCTTATTCTGTGTGCTGATACTTTTTTCTGTCCACTTTTACAGATCTTGACACTTTACTATTGATTTTCTTTTCTCTTTTTGTTTGAAATATCTTCTTTATCCTTTAGTTTTGTTTTTTGGTTTTTTTTTTCCAACTTATGGGTAATTGTTTTTTTTTTTCCATATATCTGATCTGGTATCTTTCCCTTAAACCAATTTCCCTAGAAAGCAGCTGGTCAAAAAGAAGAAGAGAAGAACAGAATTAGTTTCAAGAGAATTTTGATTTAAAATGAAATCACAGGAAAACCCAACATGTCTCTCCATCACTCTCCCTCCTTCTCTCCCCTCCTTAGTGTGTCTTTGTGTCCCCAGTGCCCCTGCTCTCCCTCCTCCCATTCCCTCAGCACAGCAGCCTTGCATTTGCTGTCTCCTCTTGCTGTAGCAGGGCTTTAGGAGCTCTGTGTCCCTGATTTTCTGGGCCAGCTCTGTCCCCATGATGTGCTGCTGTCTCCAAGCCCTGTCCTGCTCTGGCAGACTGTGACTGTCTCTCAGAGATGGGGGTTCCAGGCACAGACAATTAAGCAGATTACTAAAATTTGTTTCCTAGCCTGGTACCCTGCAGACATGGGATCTCAGTTCTCTCTTCCCCAGACCTGAGGTGGATGAGCTGGAGTGAGTCCCGTGATTGCTGCTTTGGATCTCACCTCAGAGCAGCAAGGCTGGAGCCAGAAGAGTCCTGAGCTGTGCTGAGACACCGCAGTGCTGGGGCTTTGGGGGCCACACAAATACCTCACGTGGGCTCTGCATTAAGAGGTTTTTTACTTCCTATTTGGGATTGTTTTATTTTATGAGGGCTGTCAGCCTTGCCAAGAGTTACCTCATGCTCTGTGAGATGTTGAGCTTTGCCCAGGAGGAGCAGAGGCTTCTCCAGCATCACTGGCCCGGGGGTGGCACAGAAAGTGTTGTCCCTGCTGCGGCAGCCGCTGCAAGAAAGGCTCAGTGCAGGACTCCCCTCAGAGCTGCTGGAAGCATCTTTATAAGAGCAGCAGTCCCAACCTTGCTTCAGACTCTCCAGACTGCCTCTTTGACACTTTTTTCCCTTTTCTCCCTCCATCCTTCCATCTCCTTTCTTTCTCATCAATCAGAACATTCGTGGTCTGCTGATGTAATTAGGAGAACGGAGCATTCTGGCCAGAGGTATCGATCGAGTACTTTATAATAAAAGTTAGTAATGTTTAATTTCTTGTTGTCAGCTTTCATTGTGCTAAAGAAATCAATTCACTATTGTCTCTTCTCCATTATTCAATTGTCTAATAAGCTACTTTGCAGTCCCCTCCAAATCAAATTTTAATGATAAATCACTGTAGGAATGGAGAGCGCATGCACCCGTGTACATGAGGATTATCCCAAATCCACAGTAGGTGGGATGCACTTCTTTGCAATTAGAAATAATTTTTTTCTTTTCTCTTTTTAAAGCAGTCAGTAAGACAGGTTTTCTGTCCTTACACTGAACTCCACAAGATGGATAGCGTAACTTTTTTCTCTCCTTTAGGATTCATGTGTTATCAAACCCCCTCTCAATTTTGAATTTTACTCTCGAGGAGTTACCTCTCTTCTTTTTCCCTCCCCACCTCTCTCATCCCACATCAAATTAGTGTTAAAAAGCAGGGACAGAGTGGCCTTGTAGGAGAGAAAAGTGTGCTCAAAAGCTCTCTCTTTGCTCTGGTTCCACCACAGCTCCCAGTGAAGCAAATGCACATCTCCGGAGTTGTGTATGTCAGGAGCACAGCATTCCCGACCTTCCCGGGATCCCGGAGCTGTGTGGCACAGCATTCCCGACCTTCCCGGGATCCCGGAGCTGTGTCTATGTCAGGGGCACAGCATTCCCGACCTTCCCGGGATGCCGGAGCTGTGTGTGTGTCAGGAGCACAGCATCCCTGACCTTCCCGGGATCCCGGAGCTGTGTCTATGTCAGGGGCACAGCATTCCCGACCTTCCCGGGATCCCGGAGCTCTGTAGCACAGCATCCTTGACCTTCCCGGGATCCCGGAGCTCTGTAGCACAGCATCCTTGACCTTCCCGGGATGCCGGAGCAGTGTGTATGTCAGGGGCACAGCATTCCCGACCTTCCCGGGATCCTGGAGCAGTGTGGCACAGCATTCCCGACCTTCCCGGGATGCCGGAGCACAGCAGGAGCAGGATGGCTGGGAAGGAAGGGCTGGAGCGGTGCTGCTCTGTGTGTCCCAGGGCTGCTTTCATTCCCTGCCGCACTGAGAGGCTCCCAGCTCGCTTTCTCTGCTGTTCTTTCTTTTCAGGTCTGTGCGTTCTGCTTCTCATAGGACTGAGGGCTGCGGCTTGGTCCTGATTCACTGCCTGAAGGAGAAAGTTTAAGAGGTGGCTTAGGAGAAACAGAATTTTAAGAGAAATTAAATAAATGAATTACCATTAAGGCAGACTCTTAGAATTTTGAGGAATGTAAAAACACTAATTTTTAATATCTACCTGGAATAAAAAGCTGAATCTGCCTTTCACGTTTATTAATGTATGAAACTGTTTTAAAGCAATCTCACCTCTTTGAAAATGACTTACATCTATATTATGCCCAGCAACTATCTTGTAAAATTCATTTTCGTGGCAAAAGGAGCTGTTTGGACATACCCAGCTTTTAACTCAGACTCGCCTCTATTAGCTGAACACAAAAGGCTCCCTATCCTTGGGCCCACAGATAAATGAACCAACTTTACAAACGCCACGAGATGCAGGAAACAATGTGCCTGAACACTTGTATTAGTGCATGAAGTAATTAATCATTTTTTGCATTAGGAAAGCTGTACCATAGATCTCAATAATGTGATGCACACTGAGCCGTTGCTCTCCTCTGCCCATAAATCAGGTCACAGTGTAGCCACCATTCCATTTTTGCCATTGCAGGGCAGTAAAGTAAGAAGTTTATTGCGAGTTGGTAATAAGAAGGGAAGGAACGGCCTGGGAGGCACAAGGGTGAACGAGTTAATGAGTGAGCAGTTTCAGTTTTCTTATTGGTTTTAACCCTCTATAAATTTAATGGCTTCCTTTTAAATGCCTCTTAATGAGAAAAAGCAAAGTGTGAGTTACTTGATGGTGTTATTGAAAGGGAATGGTATAGTTTATCCAGAGTAAATCTAGAGAAAAATAACTTTACATCAGAGTGGGGATGCTCTGTGGGCTTGGTGTCAGCAGGAAGGACAAAGTGCAGGGGTGTTCTCTATCAGAGTAACTGGTGGAATATACAATTAGTGATCTTCATTATTTTATAGAGACTGTAATGAGTTCAGGAGGCTCAGAGATGTCTGCAGAGGAGCTGCCCCTCATCAGCTGGGGTTTGCAGCCCTGACCCTCTCTTATTCCACATTCCATGCCTTTCCACACCTCCTCAGCTGCTCCTGGGAGACTGGGAATTCTCACAGGAAATTATCCATACTTTGCATGGATGGTTACATGGGATCTGCCAGCTGCCATAACCAGAGTTCCAGTTCTAGAAGTTTATCAATAATCCTTCCTAAAAAAACAAAAAGAGTGAAATTCCTAAGGGTTTAGCACTGAAGTGTCTGAGCTTCTTCAGAGGGGCTGATAAATAATATTTTTACTAATGCAAGGTATTATGGGATATAACTCTAGAGGTTATAGCACAGAAAGCTTCTCACTATTTACAAATAAAATCAAAGTATTTAAATAAATGGGATTTAAAATTTACATTTTTACTGTATTTTGTATTTGAACCAAATCAACTAAAAGCAAGTAAAAACTCTATGGAGAGGACACATATTTTCCTAAACTTTTCATGGAAACAAATTGTCATTTTTTACTTTTTTCTAACCAGTCATATGTTGCAATTGCAAAGATTTTCCAAGGGTAAAAAGACAACTTTTCTTTTTCTAGTTAGGAATATAGGAATAAAGATTAAAAGAGGGCTATGACCTGCTTTCATTTACACCACTATAGATCAGATTTAAAATATCTATTTAATTAGATTTGGCCCGATTTAATGTTTAAACATACCAGATTATGGAATGTGCTGAGGACAGTGGTGATTCCCTTTTCAGGACACTCAGACTGGGACATCCACATGTCTGATAGAATATCCTGAGTCAGAAGGGACCCAAAAGGATCAAAATGGTTTTAGAAAAACATGGGGAGATTTCAGGGGAAAACTCTATAAATATCCTCTGTTTTTACCCACAGCACATCTCAGAAGAATTTCTGGGCATGATGTCCCACCTTCTTTGCCTCATCCAGCTGTCCACAAGGCATATCTTTCCTGTCCCCAAAGTGCCTCCTTTACCAAACCCTCGCCCCTAACTCATGATTAACCCACAAGAATCTCAGCTGAGCCTGCTAATTACATTTTCAGTAAACACTAATGTATCAGTAAACATCGATATTGTTATCAATATCCATCAATTATGGTTTTGGTGATGTCACTGGCTGTTAATCTTCTAGCTGCTCCAAATTAAGCCAGTTTCCTACAGAATCATAACAGACCTCTTATCCTCACCAATCTGAGCACTTGCTATGGCTAACCATGCACTGAATGTGTAAATGATGCTGCCAGACTCCATGTAGTAGGAAGGTTAGATATTAATTAGATATTACACTTAGGAGACAGCAAACTCATTGAAATTCAATAGTCCAGTGGCATTTCTGCTCTGTGAAGGGCTGGTCCCCTCCTAGGCATAGAGCAGGAGATGTGATGCCTCAAATATTGGCTGAATTCTACTTGACAGCTCCAGTTTCTGGCACTGTTTGATCAGGTGGTTGTGACACTGGGTGCTGAGCTCTGGCAGCTCAGCTGAAGTGGCACAGCTCTATCTCTGCCCAGAGCAAGATGAATTCCCCTGGTAAAAATCACATCAGATAGATTTTTTTTTTCCCCCTTCTAATCTTTTTAGAAAGTGTTTGCTGAAGACATGAGAGCTGACCTGGAGAGACCTCACTGGAACTTTCTGACTTTTGAAACCGTCCCAGTACAGGACTGGCCTGGTGTGAGGTGGAGGTGAGCTGGGTTTGAGGGTCAGGAAGGTGCTGTCCTATGGCTGTTCTGTGATTTCTCCTCTGGCACCCACAGGTGTGTCACCTGTCAGGGCTGGGACCTGGACACAGTGAGACATGAGGAAAATCTTTGCAGGCATACAGGAAAAGCCTTACACCTGCTGTTAAACCCAGCCATAAATGCATTCCTGGGAGGAGGAGGAGGCTCAGCAATGCTGTTTCTATCAACTTAGTAAGGGTACAGTGCTTCAGAACAGAACCTACTATGTGTAAATCAAATCAGGTTAACAAACCTGAACTCAGTGATGTGTAATGTTCACACAGAGCTCTGGCATTTCAAACTCCTGCCTACAGGGACTGGAAGTTCAGTATTTTATATATCAGTATATCAGATATGAATATTTTGACCTGGAGTCCACTCTTATTAATCAAGGCAATGTGGGGATGTGTAAGATGAATTGTAAAGGATTGCTGTTCATAAGCTCTTAAGCCACAAAAGACCATCATATGTATCTTGTTGACCTTCTGCTTAGCACAGATCACAGAATTTTGCTTGCCATATCAGGACCCAAATCCATCAAAAGCTCAGGAAGCCTTGCTCCAGTGCACTCTGGCCAAAGAAGCTGGTTGTTTCTTCAAGAAGGTTTTAAAGAAAACATCAATTACACCGAGAGCTATGGCTGTCATCTTGTAAGTAAGAATCATAGAGTGATTTGGCAGTGCAGTGTACCTTTGGGAGGGATTTTCTATCTTCTTGTAGCCTTTCAAGCTGCTCTAAAGGCCATTTAATATGCTGGGGGAGGACATCCTTGACTGCAGGCAGTGTCTGACCAGAAGTGTCCTGCTGGCCTCAGACTGTGCCCTCAGCAGGGACAGCCAGAGGGTCTGAACCCTTTGGAGTGTTTCTAGGATTGTGCCTGGGCAGTTCCTGGAGGCAGTGGAAAAACCATCAAGCAGCACTAGAAGGGAAATATGCTGTAATTTAGCAGAATTTGGGGTTTTTTCCCTTTTCCCTTTATGCTGAAGATCTTGCCTGCTCTTATAAAAGTCCAGACTATGATGTCCAAGATGGCTCAAAATAGTTTTTATCCCTTCATTCCTCTAATGAGAATTAAAAAGTGTTCTGTCTTGTTTGCCTTTATGAATTCATCTATTTATTTTACTGCCAACAGTACACTAGCACCAGTCTTCCGTAACAGCTTAGTAACATTTCCTTTAAGTGAGATTTCCTTTGAATTGCAGATTTCTTCCTGCACATCCTCAGGATTTGTGTCCATGGTGGTTTTTGGAGCTCAGATGTGGGTGCCTGACTGTCTGCAGGGAGGAGCTGAGGAGCTCTCTGGGAGCAGCTTTAGGCTCCCATGCCATGCTGTGTTGCCATTCATTTCTGCATTGCCAATTTCCCTAATCATGGCCCATTTGAAAGAGCAGGTCCCTGGGCATATCTGGCATTTCTTCATTGAAAACCAGGCACTTTTTATCTCTGCTCATTGCTTAGTTCTGATGAAGCTGCAGCTGCTGGCCCTTCCTTGCACTGCTGAGTGCTGCTCAGCCTGGACCGGGCAGGGCCCTGCTGAGGGGTGCAGAGATCTGCTGAGGGGTTCAGAGATCTGCTGAGGGGTTCAGAGATCTGCTGAGGGGTGAAGAGATCTGCTGAGGGGTGCAGAGATCTGCTGAGGGGTGCAGAGATCTGCTGAGGGGTGCAGAGATCTACTGAGGGGTGCAGAGATCTGCTGAGGGGTTCAGAGATCTGCTGAGGGGTTCAGAGATCTGCTGAGGGGTGCAGAGATCTGCTGAGGGGTGCAGAGATCTGCTGAGGGGTGCTGTGATCTATTGAGGGGTGCAGAGATCTGCTGAGGGGTGCAGGGATCTGCTGAGGGGTGCAGGGATCTGCTGAGGGGTGCAGTGATCTGCTGAGGGGTGAAGAGATCTGCTGAGGGGTGCAGAGATCTGCTGAGGGGTGCTGTGATCTACTGAGGGGTGCAGAGATCTGCTGAGAGGTGCAGGGACCTGCTGAGGGGTTCAGGGATCTGCTGAGGGGTGCAGGGACCTACTGAGGGGTGCAGAGATCTGCTGAGGGATGCAGAGATCTGCTGAGGGGTGCAGGGACCTGCTGAGGGGTGCAGGGACCTGCTGAGGGGTGCAGGGATCTGCTGAGGGGTGCAGAGATCTACTGAGGGGTGCAGAGATCTGCTGAGGGGTGCAGGGATCTGCTGAGGGGTGCAGAGATCTGCTGAGGGGTGCAGAGATCTGCTGAGGGGTGCAGGGATCTGCTGAGGGGTGCAGAGATCTGCTGAGGGGTTCAGGGATCTGCTGAGGGGTGCAGAGCCCTGCTAGGAGGTGCAGGGGACCTGGCTTCATTTCACTCTCAAAGCCCAAGCTGCTGCTCCCTGGTGACAGAAACACAGCCAGGATTTGATTTGCTCTCCCAAGTTTCCGTCTCCAGCTGCCTGATTTGGCTCAGCTGCACCCGGCCAAGGGCCAGGTTCTGAGACAAGAGGTGATGTCCTGCTACTCTTGTGGACTCTGCCTCGTCCAGAGCCTGCTTCCCTCCCATGTAAAGCTGGGAATAGTTTTTTGCTGCTGCTCTAAACTATGCTGAACTCCCCCTGGCTTTCAGAGGCTGGTATTTTTCTCAAATGGAGTGATGCAACCAGTATATAGAAAACTGCCTGGACTTTTTAACTTGAGCAATGAAATAAAACTTTTAATCCTCTGTGTGTATGGAGAATTTAGGTTTTCTTTGACATCAGTGATGTCTACACAGCTCTTAAAATGAAAATATATGATTCCCAGAGTTGAAGTCAGACGCAAGATGGCAGAATCGGGAGGAGGAGAATGAATCACTGTCACAAATACTGCTCCTCTGCTGCAGTGACAAGGGAAGATAAAATGGAATCATTAAACCAGGGAACCACTTGCAGATTTGAATTTGGATCTCCTTTACTAAGAATAAACATCTTTTCCCATCGGTACTAAGTGGGAGTAGCATGCTCTGTCATTGTATTCCAGTGTTTGGCATTATTGCATGAGTTAGTGAGTAAATACAGAGAAGAGGCTACTAAAATGTACAGCAGCATTCTTCTAAACTGCAGTCCCTCCTGCTTTCTGACAGTAGGTGTTTTTCAGTGAAAATAAATGATTTGTATTTCTTTCAGCAGTGGAGCATAATTAGACCCATGTAGGAGGTTGATTATGTAGTTCAGTGTGTGAAGACCATTCACAAAGCTGGAGACAGAGGGAGGAAAATAATTTAGAGTGGTGAGAGTAAAGGCAGCTTGCCTGTAAACAGGTTTGGGTTATCGATCTTTCACCTTTGCAGACAAAGGGATGAGGTGACATCCTCTAATCCTACAGCCCAGGGTGCAAAGGAGGGGAGATAGTGCTGTAAGGAGCAGCTGTGAGCGGAGGTCTGGTTCTGGCCACCTGAGTGATGGTAGAATATGAACCTGAACTGCACATTTCCCTTGGACAGGAGCCATGGGATATTTGGAAAGACTTTTCTACCCCTTAACGTAATTTTAATTTATTTTTACAAACAATGATGGTGAACTTGCCACAGCTGAGTGAGGACT
This sequence comes from Parus major, assembly GCF_001522545.3. Taxonomy (NCBI): domain Eukaryota; kingdom Metazoa; phylum Chordata; class Aves; order Passeriformes; family Paridae; genus Parus; species Parus major. The sequence continues at coordinate 3,222,375 of NC_031783.1, forward strand.
CTGAGTCTTGAGCAGCCTGGTGAGCAGAGCAGAGCTGTGTAAGATAACCTGCTGTGCCTTATTCCTGCCCCCCTGGGGCTAAAAAGAGGGAAATGAATATTTTGAAATTTTGGATTAAGTCACTTTGTCAAGTGTTTTACCCTCCCCTCTTTTTCCTTCAGGTTAATGTAGTTATAGGATTTATAACAAATACAACTGTTTATTTTGCCTGTGTTTCTCTTGTTTGCTTTTTTTGCCAAATGCATTTTTCTGACTTTTCAAGGAACATTTGGCTCTGGCCAAAGCCAGTCATGTATTGATGTTTTCCCTTTTCCTCACTGCAGTGGCAGGGATGACATGGAGCAAGGTGCAGCTCATCACGAAGGGTGTTTTCTGGACAGGATGCCTCTTGTCCTCTTGGTGTTCATTTTCCAAAAGCTTCATAACAGAAATCAATAAAAAAGCAACATGCTAGCAATGATATTGTAAATTACTGGAAGGAGGAAAGGTCTTGAGGTTAGAACTAGCGTAAGGACTAAGCAGAGAGGTTTCAACTTCCTCCAGGTTGCCTTTGTAGATCTGTTTTATTTCCATTTATCCCTCCTGATGTGGTAGCGTGTTTTCCATTAAGGGCTGGAATCACATTGATAACCCCTGCAAATGCAGGGAATGGATTCTGCCCAGTGGGTTACAGTGGATAATTATCTGTGCTGGTAAAAAAGGACAGCCTGTTTTCCTGCTTCATTAGGTACAAATGTGCAGTTGAAAGGGAGGAAACTTCTGTTCCTTTTCATTGACACTCTCAATGCCCACTACCCTGGCTTTGGATTCGGGATGAGGTGTAGTGTCATTCTCTGAATGAATGAATGAATGAATGAATGAATGACACTGAGTTTCTTTATATTTCTTGAATTATTTCAGTCTTTTAAAACCATCAGTGCATATATCCTGCAGCTGGACTTCTTTGCAAACACATGTGGGAAATAATTTTTTGCTGTCTCAAAGATGATGGTTGCTCAATGGTAATAGCTGTAATAAAATATTTCAGTTCACCTATGCAGGTCCCTGTGATCCATAAACATAGCCAAAAGAACAACACAGGAAGAATCAGTTCTGAAAAAGCTCAGAACCAAACTCCTTTTTAGGGCTGTGTGAAACAGGGGAAGAGAACATGGTTGGCCAAGTGCAGGTCATGTAATAGTTTACAACAGAGCTGGAAAGTCTTTAAATGAAAAAGCTTCTGAGCTGGAAGTCAAGGTTATGGCCTAAAGTGTCTCTGGAGCATATTTGTGTTGGATACAAGCCCATACTGTATTTAATGTGTGCTGTTTGCAAACTGACCTCTCTGGGAGGGAATCTTCTCCATCAGGCATTGTGAATCTCTTTAACATGAACCGAGCCACAAGCAAAGGAGGGATTTCTGACTTCTGCATGAGAAGACAGACAGCAATAACTGGCTGAAGTTTGTGAACTGCTCTGAACGGGGAATCTGCCTCTGCCTGTGTTTATCAGTGACAGGAGCTGGTTTGAATTCCAGCACTCCATCCCTGCTCCTGCCAGCATTCAGCTCTGCATCTCTCACAGCCACACTTTAGCCTGCCACCCTCATTTATATAAAATAGCTGTATTTTAATTGAGGCTCAGAATATTTTAAGACAGCTTTGTCTTAAATCCTGCAAATGGATTTGTAAGTCCCTTGACTCCTGTGCTGTACACAAGAGCTGTCTTCCCACAACATGGGAAGGGTAGAACAACCAAAGTGTCATTCACATAAGGCTCAGCAGCTGAGGGAGTTCAGTATTAATTGCCTAGAGGGTGTTTTCTAGAAAAAGAGACTTAATACCAGGACAGACTGTGCTTAGTACAGGGTGAAAGAGCAAAGGGAAAAGAACTTAAAGCTGTCTGTGTTTTAAACAATGTGAGTTTAAAACTTTGAGGCAGGTGAATTTTCATGAAGTACCCACAGAGGCTGATGCACAATCACTGGCCTGCAGCTGGACTTGGCACCACTCATCTCCAGCCCTGCCCTCAGATGTTCAGCCAGTTCTGAATCCATCTCTGTCTGTCCCCCCCAGCCCCTTTATCAGCAGCTCCTCTGTGAGGATGTGGTGTCAGAATTGTAGATGAATTAAGGCAGGCAATTTCCACTGCTCCTCTTGCCTGCCAAGCCATCCTTCAGCTCAGAATGTTCTCAGGTTGGCCACCATCACTTCCCCTTGGTGAGTCCATGCTGGCTACTCCTGATGCCTTCCTTGTCCTCTACGTGACTGGAAATCTTTTCCAGGGTTATTTTCTCCATCACCTTTCCAGGTGCTGAGGTGAGGCTGTCCAGCCTGTCATTCCTTTGGTCCTCCTGCCTGTCCCTCCCCTCAGGAAACAGGAGTGGCACTGGATTTCCTCCAGTTCTGCTGGTTGGTGTGTTTTCCCCTGAGGTGTTCTGCAGTCACCCTAGGTAGATTTTTACTTCTAAGAAAATAGAGAAGAAACAAGTGGTTTTCTGCAAAGTAAGGTTCTGCTTCATTAGAATGAAATCCAACAAAGAGGGGAGAGAGGCATTTGAAGAGCAGAACCACCATCATTCATCCAATTGTCACTGTGTTAATGCTGCAGCAACCTTTTACACTGACAAAGAGCAGCCTGAGTGCTTGATATAAAAGAGAAAGGCCCTGCTAGTATTAATAAAATAGCATGCCAGAGTCCCAGTCCCCTGTAAACTCCAGGTGTTAGACAGTGAGTTTCCTTGCCCTGCCACGATAATCTTTGTTTTCCATGGTGGAACAGGAGCAGCTGAGAGCAGGGATTGGCTTTTGTGCAGCACACAGGAACCCTCACAAAGCACCCCTGCCACGGCCAAGGTCTGTCAGATCCAGAGTGCTGCAGCTGCAGCAGCTTTGCTTCACAGCCTCATCATGGGAGATGGAGAAACCCTCTGGATGGGCTTCATTGCCAGGGAGCGTGGGAGGAGGCACCTGCAGCTTGGCAGGATGGAAAAGCTCCCCCTCACTCTGTCAGTCTGGGGCATATAGGATCAGCCCTTTCAGATCAGTAGTGTGTGTTTCCCAAACTGTGTAAAGCTCTGTGGACTCCTAGAAAAAGGGTAATGCTTCCTAGTTATTATAAATGAAACCTTTTTGAGAATGAGCCTTGGATTCTGCAATTCCATGGAAACACAAGAAATAAAGATTCAAAGGGTCTGTATCATACAGACAATAGAAATCTGAAATCCCCTTAGTAGGCATTCATGTTCCAGGCTGTGTGACTGTAATTATGATGTTACAAGGGGAACAGTGGGAGTTAGGAAAACTGGAATTTTGTCCCCACCTTTGATTGTTTGTGTATTGTGGGAGAAGGGTAATGATGTTTCTGAGGCTGTTCTCTGTATATTGGATAAGGCACACTGGGGATACATCCCTGCAGATGCTCTGAAGAGCACACATCAGGCTGTATGAGGAACAGGGCTTCTCTCCAGAGTGGGAATTAATTCCTATTTGGTGAGGCAGGACGCTGAGATCAGCTCAAGTAAAGTTTTATGTGCATAGATAAGAAGATGGAAGATTAAGAAATATAAAAGGCAAAGGAGGAAAAATGAGATTTTGGTCTTGATCTTCTTTTCATGCCCTTCAAAACACACAGCCAGGTGCCTGAAGTAAGAGATACAGTGGTTGGCCATTTTGGTGGCAGCTGTCATTGAGAAGATAAATATTAATCAAGGTTTGTATTACTTAGAGTAAAAACTGGGAGTAGAAGACTGGTGAGGGAAGTGTATCAGTGGCAGGATTCATAAAGTCAGAATCTACAGCACAGTGATGCTGTGCTCTTCTTTCCTTAAGGGAATCAAGCATTAGAAGTTGTTTTCTTGCTTTGTTCATTATTTTTCAACACTTTCATTTCCCTCCTACACCAAGTGCTGCAAGCTCCTCTCTCTTTCCCCACCATAATTTTGGTTGGAATCCTTGTGTGGTTCAGTGTGGTCACTGGGGAAACATTGCTTTAATGATTTGGTATTTAACTGCTCAGTGTTCCTTGCACCACAGAGGAGTGGCAGCGCTGACAAAGTACAGGCTGCCCATGGGGAGCACTAGATCACTGCAGAGACGAGTTGCTATGGTAATACATTACAGAGCAATGAGGGATTTGGGAAGATGCATCTGACAGTTTGAGGTAAAGGATCATCATTTCCTTGCAGCTTCAAAAAGTGTCATAATCGGAATTTCAGTTGGCTTGTTTTCCTTTTCCTTTTGCTTTCGTGAGGTGACATTTCTGCATAGCCCCGAGCACGCTGCAAAACAAAAAGGAAAAGGCTCTGTCCTCATGTAGGCAAGAGCTGAAATAAAACCAGAGGGAAGAGGTCACTTCTGAGGCAATTAATGAAGAATATGGTTGAATGACTGCACAGGTTCTCTGTATGTCCTTGCCTCTCTCTCACTTGAATACACAAATCTTCATTTTATAGGCATGGAAGGGAAATATGGAACTTGTGAAAAGTAGGCTCTAGTCATAAGACACACTGCAAGATAGAGTACAACTGTAAAACAGAGAAAATATTCCTGAGAATAAGGCCCAAGAAGAAGAAAGTCAGCAAAGGGAAAATTAACAATAGAACCACCCCCTACAACTTGTTTCTCCAATGTGCATGGAATTAGAAAAAAAAAAAAAAAATACAGTAATGACACAACTTGAAAAATAGCAGTAATATTTTAATTTGAAAATTGAACAGTAACACAAACAGTATTTCCTTTTTCCAACTTTTTATGCAGATAATCGTCTAAGTATTAACACCTATATATTATATATGTATTCATGTATGGAGACAGAAATAATAGAATATTTTGTGTAAATAGGTAAGGGATAGTAAAGTACTTCCCTCCAGAACCAAGACAATGGTTATTGGCTCAGGTATTTATATAGTTAATATTTACATGGTACTTTTTACACTCCCTATCTCTGAAAGGTGTAAGAACTCTCCAGAACCAAATTACTCCTGGGATTTTCTTATTTTGTACTTTTGGATAGAAATTTGTCTGTGCTGCACACTGAAGGAGTATTTTTACAGGAATATTTAGCACTTAATTTTTGCTTTCAGCAATTTTGAATTACACCAAACCTTCAGAAGTTTCTCTAGGGCAGGTGCAGGCACAAGAATTGCATTTTAGTATGTCTCTTTGGCACTCTGGACGTTTCTGGGTGATAATTTCAATTAATCTTCTGGATAGAGAACTGCAAGATGTGTCTTTCCAGAGCTCAGCCTATTTAATCATCCACAGGTTTACAGCTCTGGATATTAAAGCATCCATGGGCTGTAGGACAGGTTTTGTTTGTTGGGTTTTTTGGTTGGATTGTTTTTGTTAGTTTTCAAAAAATGAGCCAGGACTGGTTTTTAGAATCCCCATTCTCAATGCCTGAATTCTATCAGCTTTAAAAGGACTTGTCTTCCTGGGGGCCTTAAACAGCTTTGGAAAGCACAACTCATACATCACACATAGAAAGGGCACTGAAGTAACCCATTCTCGACCTCAGGTAAAGTCCTTCTCTTAATTCAGATATCAAATTAAGGGTTACTGTTCAGCATCTTTGCTCCAGGCAAGATTGGAAGCTTGAGCTAAGAGCAGACATTTGCTGTTAGGGGAGCAACCAGCCTAAGCTGTGTTGTGTAACAAATCATTTCCTCCTATTAGATTTGTCATAAATGCATGAGGAATGGTAATTCCTTGATCTAATATCAAGCCTTTGGGAGCAATGTGTTTGAATGATGTCATTACATCATGTTTGAAGCTGTTAATGTGATTACCTGCAATCACTGGAGAGGCTCGAGGAGGCTGCAGGAGGGTTTGGCTGTGCTTGTTTTCCCAGCACTGCTACCCTGAGAGCCTGTGGGGTACAGCTGAAATCCCTTCCTTTCCTAGGATTGCTTTTCATTCTTGCTGCTGACACTTGTGGCAAATGCTGCTGCAGTTTAAAAATCACGGGAGAGGAAGAACCAAAGTGCCAAAGCAAAGGTTTTTCAGGCTGCAGAGCACGGCACAGGGTGAGAGAGCTTGGCTGTGATCAGCCAGAGCAGCTCTGACTCTCCTCCTCATGATGTGTGCACTGGGGGACAGTCACCTGGGGAGGCTGGGGCGTTGGGTTGGCTTTTTAGCAATTTCTGGAGCTGCCACAAGGGATCATGCAGCTCAGTTTGGGCACAGAATAAAGGAGGATCCCTGCAGGCAGAAGAAGTGTCCATCAGAGCCTCTTTGTGTTGCAATGAGACACTTTGTCTGCAAAGGTTTGATTGCTGCTCGTTCTGCTAAAAATGGTGACAAATAAAAGTAATTGTTATTTTCACTTCCACAGAAATCCTGTTTTCATTCTATACATTTGTCCTGATTCCTACACTTTAATATGGATTGCCTGGTTCTTCCACAGATGTGTTGGTTTGTATTTTAAAGAAAGAAGAGAAAAGGAAGAAGGCTTGGGTTTTTCCTTTTCTTTTTCATGATGTTCTAAAGTGACTAAGTCTGGCTTTCACAATTTCTGTCTGTGTGATTCTGCTTAAAAATGCAAGAGCTGTTCTAGGCACATCTGTAAAACACTCTGAGCAGTGCCTATAGTACAAATGATGTCATGCCCTTCCAGTACTTGTCTGGTTAAGATCACAGGCTAATTAATTAAATTATGTGTCTTGCAAAATAGAGCATTTTTTTCCCCCTTACCAGACAATTTTCAGTGAAAACATGTAGCACATATATTGATAATATGTGATCTTTATGACAATGGAGTCTGAGCATATTTTAATTTGGGGGAACTAGATCTGACTGACTGAAGTTTTCCATACACACTGTTTATAATGTCCTGTAGTCACAGTGCTCTTAGATCTCCATCCCAAATGGAAATCCCTCTCCTCTGAAATTTTCATATAGAGCACACATTGCTCAAATATTCCTCTGCAGACCCCTGCTGAGGCACAGGGGGTGCCCAGCCTCTGGTAGAAGTTAGAATACACATTTGCTTCCTGGAATATAAATCCTGAAAACAAAATATTTGACCCAGGGCTTCATGTGTAGCCAAACAGGTACTTGAAAGATTTCTCCTTCAGCATTAATTCATTGCCCACATCTGAAGACTGCTGAACCAGTTTCACTGCTTCTTGGTCCTTCTGCTGAGAAAGGGAAGAAGAACTGTGCCCCTCTCACCCCTTTGGTTCTGGGCATGGCTTGAGGCAGGGTTTATTCCTCAGTGCTCAGGTGCTTGAGGCACAAAATGCTGCTCTTCCCCTGATACCTTTGCTCTTCCTCCTCTCTTGGTCTGCTCTGCCTTTTCCAGAGCTCAGAAAGAGCCTGTTCAGAGCCAGGAATTGAGGTCTGGAGCACGGAAGCCTGCATGTGCAGCACAGATTTCTCTGACCTGCTGAGGCTGTTGGACTGAGGATCAGTCCCATAACCTACTTTAATGAGCTTTAGGCTTTCTTTGTGTTGACATGCAAACACTTGCTTTGCACTTCACCGTGGTTTCAGGTTGATCAAAATCACTCTGAGTGTGGTAAAATTGATCTGAATTTGTAAGTGGCTGCTTATGGTTAAAGTATTGGAAGAGATTTTTAAAGACAGATGTAAGAGTTTGTGTTCAGCAGGAATTCAGCACCTTGTCTTTTATGACGTTTGCATAAAATTTCCTGCTCATTTAGATGGCATATTTTTAAAATATTTTTTAGTCTCCCTGTTGCCATGAGGAAAACAAAAGAGGTTTAAGGTGTTACAAGTTTTAGGCTCTGGCAGTGGTAAATCTCCTTCAGGTGTTGAATACATGATTGTTATCAGGGACAGCTAAAAATACATTTCTTTGCTCTTTTTTACTTGTTGTTTTGTTTTGTTTATGTTCTGGGCAACAAAGGTGCCTTAGCTTATCAATAATGTATCAAGTATCAACAAATGGGTCAAAAAACTTTCCCACCTTGATGATAACTCCATCTTGACTCCTTACATATGGCTTTGTAGCCCGAGATCTTAAGGCAACCTTTCATTAAGGACAATCTGCTTTATTTATGGCACAATCTGATAAACAGGTTGAGAGAAATAGCATTGACCTATAAATAATTATTTGATCTAGATATTGGAGGCTGAGTCAACTCTGGGGCATTTGTCTTCCCTTCCTTTCTTCAATTTGCTGCTACTTATTCTTATCAAATCCAGTCAACTGTAAATTCAGGAGGAGACAGGAAGCAGACTATAGATCCATCTGAGCATTATGAGCTCCTGACATTAAACCCTGGTGATCTGAAAAATCCAACAACCATGAGCAGAAATGTTTCATCCTAAAAATCTAGAGAGACTCCACCAGGCTTGTCCTGCTCATTCACATGTGCCTTGTTGTAGGTTCCTTCTTTTTCATTCCCAAGAATTTCTGCTATTTAAAGGTAAGTGGAAGTTCCTTGGTTTCCAGTGCCATCAGCTATAGGTGGAGCTCCTAAAAACCACAGATACAGCTTTTTCAGGCTGCTCTGTAAAGTCCTTTTGTGATGTATTGTGGGAAACGACCTCTGGCAGAGGATATTTATTTACCTGATCCTTTCAGATCAACTTCCATTCTGTGTACCCAGCTCTGCTAAACTTGCACTTCCCTTGTGCTGTGGAGCTCTGCCCTGCTTTTGGCAGTTTTTCTGTGCTCTCTGTCTTGCTCTCCTTGATGCTGTGATGAGCACAAGGATGTTGTAGCCTTGTCCAGTGCTGTCACCAACATTCCAGGGTGTGTCCAAACTGGATTTGAGCCCTCAGGGGCTGCCCTGGGCAGGGTGGGTGTGAGACAGGGCAGGGTCAGTGTGAGAGCAGCACATGCTGCTAAAACTCAGTTCATTCTCCTTGTGGCTTGGGAATAAGGATTTGTGCAGAATTCTCCCAGAGGGAAAATAGAACACTGCCACCTGTAACCAAAGTAAAGAGCATGAGAGTTCATCTTTAGGGACATAGAAAGAGCCTGTGGGAATCATCAATTAGCACAATTACTGATCAGCTAATTTAGACCACTGTAGGGTGCCATGTATTCTGGAGATGATTTCCACAAGTTCACCTGCTGAAGGGGTTAAACAGACCCTCCTTTAAGTGCCCTGTGTGCTAAATGTTGTCAGCTCTTGGGAACCTGAGTTTTAATGAACTTCAACAGATGAAGGTGGTGAGAAGTCTGTATTTCTATCAGCTTTAAAGCCAATGAGTTCCAATTCTTAAGATCTTTGTTTCTAAGGATGTTCTTGGATAGTCTCAGTAGAAGCCCAGTGGTGCATTTTCACCTCTGCAGGACTCTTTACCCTTTTATTTCCTTTTTATAAATAAATACATTTCTAGTCTGCGCTTTGTGGCTTGCTGTAAAACAGTCTATCAAGAGATGACCTGGAAAATAAAAGAAATGAAAAACAGATTGTAGCTTTTAAGAACCATCAAAATACAGGGGAGCTGTGATTTGAGAATGCTTTTCATTGCTTTTTCTTCTGGCAGCATAAGATTTAGCAGCATTAGCAAACCTGTGTATGAATTCTGAATATTTCTGTTCCCTTCTGAGGGTAGAGAACACTCTTTCTTCCCACCCTCCCTATGTCATATGGGGTTTATATGCTGTCTCTTCTCTACATAGCACCCTCTTGATCAAACATTAAAGAAAAAACAAAACAAAAAAGACATTTATAGGCACTCCACCTTTTTAAGCCCTATGGAAAGTGAAACAGGCAGGCTTTCAAGGTGTATTCGGTATTCATCAGAAAAAAAGAACAATATGGGGCCTAAAAGATAGTGAGGAGGTGTGGGGGTTTAAATCATGATTGAATTCAGACTGTACCGATCAAGGAAAGGAGAAGAGAAAGGTATGGACACACTAAAGCAGAGGTGGGGATAGAAGCTCCTTTGCTTTGTGCTTCTTTCCAAATGGTGGCAGGAGGTTTGTACTGACTGCAGCAAAAGAACCAGCTCATGACAATCACATTTTATTTTTACTGGGAGAAATATTTTATAGAGAGCGTGCTGCTGTGACCAAGGGCTCTGTGAGCCTCACACAACTCCCTAAGTATTCCTGAACGAGCTTTTTCAAGTTTCTCCTCACCTTCAGAACTCTGCAGAAAAGCTACTTGGGAGGATAAATACAGAGGTTACCAGAAATTCACAAATGCTGAGGGGATGGGGACAGGGACAGCCCCAGGAAACTCAGGGTAAAATTGCCTCTCCTATCTAGGCTTCTGTTTTCAGAAAAAAAACAACCTTTTTCTTAATGTAAGGAGTGCTTTATCCATTGTTTCTATTCCAAAAGCTCCAGATTCCAATTTTTTTTACAGTTCTATGTGTCAGGCCCAGGAAAGCTTTGGGAGGTGTAGGCAGCTTACAATGACAGCCTGCAGCCCTGATGTTAAGCAGTATTTTTTATTACACATGGAAACTCCTTCAGAGGGGTATTAAGCTCAGTGAGATTTAATGTTTCACGTGTGTAAAACACCCTGATCAAGTCCATAATTATAAAAAAAGGCAGATTGATTTATTTATTTTATAAACACACGTTTTAAGTCCTTGCTAAGGCCAGTGCACACAGAGAGTTTACCCTGAGCTGCAGGCTCTGCTTTGCCTCAGGCTGAGCCCAAGAGCCATCTCAGCTTTCTGGGCCTCCTGGGAATGTTTTATTGAGACAAGATTTGATTTTTCAGTGCTGGCTTGTTAAAAAAACATTGCTTTTCAGAAAAGTTTCAGTGTTGAAGAACCTTTGTTGAGATCCCAGTAGGCTTCTTTAGCTTTACAGCTTGATTTGTGATTTGGGCAATTTGGAAAATGAGAGCAATCCTGACATTTTCACCCAGCAGCTGTGGAGTGAGAGCCCTGGTTCCTGAAAAGGTATCTAGGAAATACTTTTCAAGAGTCAGAAAACCACTTTGCAGACAACATTTGAATTCAGAAAATGTAAAACTTCTTCTAGAAAGTCAGAATTACTAAGATAAATTACAAATTTTAAAAGATAGTGGCAAGCTTGAAGAGATGCATATAGTAAACATTTGTTAAGCTTTGTAAAGTGAAAGAATAAAGTAAAAATACTTCAGACATCTTGTCAACTTGGGCTTCTGCATATTTTTGTGTGTTTTTTAGGACTCATGTCTCATTACAAGTCAAAGTTTCTCCTGTTTACTTTTGATTTAACAACATTACATTGCATAGCTAATTATAATTCACTGAAATCGCCCCAAACTACCTTTGATTTCCTTATGTGATGGATGGTATTTGATTTGTGTGTTTATTTTACATCAGAGTGGTTAATGGGTTAGAAATAAATGTTGTTCTTTCAAGTGAACAGAGTGTTTTCTTTTGCCCTTGAGAACAGCTACACTCACTTGGGGTTATGTGGTGAAACAGGAGAATCTGGAGGTGTCATTAGCACAGAGCAAGGAGAAAATGTGAATTGCTGCCTCAGAGGTGACAGAAAGATCCTTCCTGGAGTTTGAGAAGGGGCTGCTTAGAGTTTTCTGTGAACTGGAAAGCCAAAGAATTGCTGGGCTAAATAAGAAAAAGAAGTTTAAGAGGGCAGTGGTGAGGAGGTGACTTGGATGGACTAAGCAGAATCTCCCTGAGAGCTTTGGCAAACTCAGGGTCTTGTCTAAATCTATCCATGGACTTGCAAGAACCTTAACTAAGAGATAATCTTGAATTTCTGTAGAGAAGGGAAAAGATTTGCTGTCTGGCAGTTGGATAGTGGCACAGAGAAATCTCGCTGATTTGGAAAAGTACCTCAGCATCACCAGAAAACTGAAGTGTCTTGTGAACAGCCTTGGGTGGTTATCCTGGTGCACAGGAGACTCACCAGACCCAGTGAGAGGCGGTGGGTGGGATGAAGCTGTAGTGCAGCACCATGGCAAGGCTGACTTTGAGCCCTGTGTGTATGAAATAGGTCAGGTTTGAAGGCTGTGCTGGCTCCCCAAACACCTGCTCAGCCCTGAGCGTGAGGGGCACATCAGGCCAGGTACAGCAGTCTGGGAGCACTTCCCATTTGCAGTCAATTAATCCTCTCACAGCATGAAATAAAAAGATCAGAACACGATGTTAAACCTCATTTTGTATTTTCAATTACTAGAGGATAATTATTTTCTTTTTAAGTCTTGGAAGATGACATGATCTGAATACTCTGCTACCCAGCACTTCTGCTTGTGTTCCTGGAAGCAGAGAGAGTTCAGCTGGGGCAATGCACAAGATAATTAGGTTTATTTTGGAGCCTGGCAAGGCTCTGTATCTACCGTCGTCTGGAGACAAGTGCAGCACTTCAATCTTTAGTGTGGGGATTTTGGGCTTTGTAAAGTTGGAGTACAGCTGCACAAAGTGAATTTTGTGTGTGGCCTGGTAGCAGCAGAAGGTGGCTGAGGTGCTTTGGACAGCAGATCAGTGCTAAGTAAACCTTGTAGAACAAGGCTTTCATCTTGTTAGCCCTGATTTCTGCACAAGTGAACAAGGGATACTAATTCATGAGAGTTTTCAGAGATAATGGATGTATTTTGGAAAGTTATTGTGGGGTGGAATTTGGAATATTGCAGCTTTCCCATTTCTTTGAATGGAAAATAACGAGATTTTAATTGTGTGTGCTGGGTGTATAATTCCCTTTTATTGTACAGGCCTGCTTTTCTTCTTGTAGATTTTTACTGGATGAACTCCAGTGATTTCAAAGAAGAAATGTGAAGTAAAATGTGAAAGGTGCCAAATATGAATGTAACAGGAAATAAAAGTATCAACAGATTTGGCTCAGGTGTTTGGTTTTGGCATTGTTAGGATCCAAAAAAAAAAGCTGTATGAAAAGTACCAAGAGTAGCATAACTTAAAATAAGTAAAGTCTAACTCATGTCATGTAAAGGAATCACCATTTAAAAACACATCAGTGCAATGTAATCACTTTTTCTTCTACATGGAGTCTCTGGAGAGGTCACATTTGTATACTTATGCTTTCCTTTTTGGGTCCAGTGAATTGCACCTAATTTGGCACAAATTTCTGCTTCTCTAGCTTCTTTACTTCTTTAGATTCAAGTGAAGTTAAGAAATGCAGTGTTCCAGGTTACTTATGACGCTGTTAGCATTTCAGAAAGCATCACTGTGATGGGGTTCACCTTGGGCAGGAAATGGAAAGAGGTCAGGGAATGGAAATATGCAGAAACACATTAAGAAAAGAGTGTTCTCTATTAACACCCTTCCCACTGAATTTTGTACATCAGGATGTTGTGCTGGAGATCACATTTCCCATGCAGATATTTTCCTTTTGCAGTAAACAGTCCCTGGAAAAGGCTCTTCCTATGGAGTACAGCAAACACAGCACAGTCTGTATTTTTTGGGGGTGCAGATATTGATTATGTCTTGTCTTTTGACCTGAATGGGCAACTGCAGGGTTTATTTTTATTGGTAGCTGACAAAACATAGAGAAAAAAAATAGAGAAATATATTTATTATTTTCTTAGGTACCTTCAGTTGCATCAACCATTAGCATGGGAGATGTAATACAGTGTATTTTTTGTCAACTTTAGTGGGGTTTGCACATGTGTAGCTGTGAATTTTGACTTTTTTCTAAGAGGGTATCCACATTAGAAGTTAAAGGGAGGGAAATGGCCAGTCCTTGCTTTTTGTGAAAAATGTTTCTTCAAGTATTGAAACTGTCAAGAAATCTTGATCAGAGTGAGCTGAGTCCAAGATGTGACTGTTTCATTCCAGGTTGGCATTTTCAGCCAGTAACAATTTACAATTACAGCCAAGTGCATTATGAAAACTGTCTGTAACTTATAACCAGCCCTGGGGGGTTTTACTGGAGGAGAGCTAAACCTGTCAGCTGGAACTCCCTGGTACCTTGAAAGTTGAAACTGGGCTGATTTGGGATAAGTTCTCAAAAATATTGAAGCTTTTAATGACAGCTGAGTCTAGTAGAAGTTCTAAAACACATCGACCCCTTTCTAATGCAGGTTAGTCCATCACTGGGAAACTGGAAACAGTTTCTGTTACTTTAAAAATGGAAGGAAAAAGGAATGAAAAGCAGTTGAAAATTTGCAGAAGCCTCTTTCCACACACAAACAGAGATGGAGCAATCAGATAATTAAGATGCATGTGCCACATGACATTAAGAAGCGTTTTCTGAACTGTTAATTCAGATTTAGTCATTTACATATTTTATTCTTGTTGAAGCTGAAGGTTAGTGTAAAGTTCCTATGGTGTTTCCCTGTTCCTCTTTGAAGGAAGACAATGTATCTGAACATATTTGTGGTGGATTTGGCAGTGGGAGGGTAAAAATGTGTGGATGTGGCACTTGGAGACATGGTTCAGTGGTGGACCTGGCAGTGAAGGGTTCATGGTTGGACTCAATGATCTTAGAGGGATTTTCCAACATTAAGGATTCTGTGATTCCATCCTTAAAGGTCTCTTCCTACCTAGATGATTCTGTGATTTAGTGATCCTAGCCTGGTGTGGTAACAAAAACAGACTAGAGACACAGGGGTGACATTCTGGATAACGCTGTGAATGTGATTCAGAGGAGACAATGACAAATGAAGCTGCTGCTTTGGCTCTAAAATCTAAAAGCTGTTATGCAGGTGTGTATAAAGCTGGCACAGGTTAGTTGGCTGCTAAGGCAAGAAGAAATGTAAATGTTTTCACTCAAGTTCTTCATTTCCTGAAGCACTAATTGATTTTGTGCTTACCTCATTAGACTCAAACTGCAGGATTCTCAGCTCAGTTCTACACCACAAAACCATAAAGGCATCTATAGGCTCTGTGAATAATTAAATAATGTTAAACAAATAAGATAGGTTTGGATTTAAATAACATTTATGTGGCTTTCACTAAATGTGTTCAACATACAGAATTTGATATATTTCTTGTTCAGAAAGCATCTCCCCCAAAATGTATTTAAAGCAGGTGCCTGTGAGATGATCACATGGATATTGCTCTTTGGGAAGGTGGGATGACTGAGGTCTAGTAGCATTCTGTTTTGTGATTGTGAAATATCAACATTGTGGTTTACCCACAATTTCATGTTAACAACCACAGCTAGATTTACAAACCAGAAATGTTTTTCTATGCCATGTTACACATGTTTTTCATGTTGTTTGATGCTGGCTGGAAATGGAACTTGGAAGCCTTGACTAGAAATTTTAGGCTAAGGATTTCCTAAAAGATTTTTTTTGGTTGATGTTGTTGTTACTCAACTCCCAAATTTGGTATCCAATTTGGAGATGGAATTGAAGTGTGATTTTCAGATGGGAGAGTTCAGTGTCTTCTGGAAACAAAGACCCTTAAAATGTGAGCATGTAAAAATGAGTGAGGTCCTGCTTATCAGAGCTGTCTCTCAGCATCCAGTTCCCCCCAGGGTTTGTATTCCCAGGTCATTGTCCCTCTGAGGGACACCCAGGCCCTGTGCCTGCCCTGGAAGCACTGGCACTTTGCTCTGTCAGACTCTGAGAGCACTGAGGGAGAATACTGGGGAGCAGGTTATCCTCTGCACAAATCCAGTGATAAACAGGGATGTGATTCTGCACAAAGCCTTTACCTGCTGCCAAATTTCCCCCTCACTTGCCCTCTCTTCTGATCAGCATCTGATCAGCTCACAACCCTTTCATGCACAGAGCCAGAGCACCAAAAACAGACACATGTGACACATTCAGAAAAATTTAAAGAATATAAAGTAAAGGAAAACCTGGAGAGATCTCCCTGTACACCCTCGTACCTGTGTGTGCTGGTTCTATCTGCTGTGTGTATGCAGGAGAGAGAACAAGGCACTGAAATAATTAGTTTTCCCCTCTCATCTGCTCTTTGTTCATGCTGAAGTGATTTGTGCAGTGAAATTTGGCTGAGGAAGAACATTGGCACATTCCTGCTAATGATGTCACTTAATAAATGCTGCCAGTGTGGGGATGATCAGAGAACTAGGAACCACCTAAGCTACACTAGATGTATTAGGTGGATCTGTGCTAATTTAATTCTGGTTTTGGAAGAAATAGTTCACTACCTTGCTAAGTGTGGACAGTACACTGCAGTGATATATTTTCCCATGAATTCATGAAAAGATTATTGTCAAAATCGGTTTCTAGCAGTTCTCTCTGTAGAGAATTGCTACAGTATCCATTAACTTAGTTTAAATCTTTATCAAATGGTCCTCTTTTTAACTGTTCTATAGTTCATAGCACTTAAACTCTTCTTTATCCCATTAAAGTGCTTTAAGCTCCTACAGAAGTCTAATGCACGTAATTGTTCTAATTCTGCTGAAGTACACTCAAATCTCTTTCACCCTGTTAAAGCAGTTAAAATGTCCTTGTTCAAGAGGAGTATCAGCTATTCAGAGTAGGCTTGAAATAATATATAGAACTTTTTATCTCTGTGAAGGGCTTTCAGATTTGATTTCTTCCTTCTCAAGAGTGCTCACTGCACAGGAGAGCACAGAAAGCTCTGAAGGTTAAATAACTGTGGTGTGTGCATATGGATGTACCAAATCCCCAGGCTGCCTTCCACAAGTGCAGCTCCTGCCTCTGTGTCCAGCTGCAGGGGAAAACAAGGCCCTAAGAGGTCCCACTGACTTTGTGCTTTTCACTTATTTTGGCCAACATCTTGTTTTATTTCACTGTTACTCTGCTTTCTTTTTTCTTGTTTCCCTTCTTGGCCCTTTTTTGTTTGCCCGGGTTTTTTTTCTTTTTTCGGTTATTAGTTTGTTGGCTTTTCCTTTTTTTTTTTTTCCCTTTTTCTTTTTGTTTTCTTTCCACTCCCCAGTGCTATGTTAGGATGTCTCTGCAGGGCTGTGTGTGACTGTCACTCGACAGGCACAGTAGGTTGTGCATTAAAGATGTACTGCTGCTTTTCCAGCTTTGCTTCTGGTGTGTATTCGTTAAAAGCTAAGGTCTCAAGAGAGTTTCCTGTTTGTGGAGTTGTATAAACTGAGGTTTGGAAGTGCACTGGGGTTAATTTTCCTTCTCAGTCTAGAATTTGAATATGCTCAGGAGCCACGAGGTGCTGCCTTTCAAGGTAATGAAATATTGCTGAATATCTGATGGGTGACACCATGCCTGGGAGCAGGGGAGGCTTCCTGCCTTCTGCTGAGCTGCTTTTGGAAGGAACCACAGCTCCTGGCCTTGCACGAGCTGTGACAGGTACAATTCGAGGCCTTCCATGTTCCTGTGATTAAGGATTCACGCCACAGCTCCCTGGCTGTGATGTGTGGCAGTCCTGGCTTTGTGCTGAGAGTTCTGTGCACTTTAGTGCTGCAGAGAAAAGTCACTTGTCAGAGGTTGTGCCTAAACCTGCAATCCAAGACTCCATCTGAAATGATTTACATCTTTTATTATAGAACTAGATATGTCTAACTTTCCCTGTTTTACATCTAAGGAAAAGAAATCAAAGCCTTTGGAGTTTTTCATTCCATCTTGTTGGATTCATTGTTGGTGTGTTCAATTAACAAATATTGTAATAACTATCACAAATATCATTGTGGGAAAGGTCTGTTAGTGTTGCTGGATCCACTCCAGGGTTCGACTATGAGCACCCTACTCCGTGTCCCAGTGATTTGCTGCTTGGTTGGCTCTGGGTGTTTCTTTTCAAGCTGTTGCTGTTGTTTTTAAAGCAGCCTGACTAATTACATTAATGAATGTGTCGCCCATTTCACAATCCTTGTATCCTAAAATAAGAGTTTTGAGTGTAATAGGAGATATAAAAGGGCTAAGAAAATTACCTGCAGGTCTGTACACATGGTAGGCCCAGAAAGACCAACTTAAACTCCTTGTCTATATTTCCCAATACCAAGCCACTACATGCTAAAGATAATTCTCCATAATCATAGAACCTTTCCCAAATGCTTTTAATTCTGTCAGTAAATTTTTTTTCACTGAGCATCTTTTCTTACTTTTCTTCTGAACAACTTTAAAAGAAGAGGTTTTAATCAACCCTGTTATTATTTTCCATTATCATCTTTAGCCTGCTTCTTATTGGTTCTGACCAATGTGACTAATTTCTTATTTATCCATTTCTGTGCTCTCATGCTTTTACATAATCAGTTACTATAATCTGTACAGAACTTTTATTGAAGTGTATTTCAGAGGCTTTTTGGTGGGAGAGAGGTTTATTATTATGAAAACAATCTTTATACTAATTTAGACATCAACTAATCTCTTATTTATTCAAGTAAGGTAGTAAGATTGAATTATGTTTCTATAAATTTTCTGTGCTTTCTCGGGAACGTATAAATTGTTTGGAGCTTTTTGTCATTGTTGTTTTGCTCAGACAAAATGTATTACGGTAAATTTACTGCTTTGTACCGTGCTGTGTTTCTTAATACTCTACCATGCAATGTTTATTTTGATTGAAGAGGAAATTATTTCTCTGTATGTAGTAACATGATTCTGCAGGCCAAGTAACACTCAAACATGGTGAGAGATGGGGCCCTGCTTGAAGCAAGAGAGGAATTCAGTTTGCTTCTGGTACACAGTTAGGGTTTGCCAAAGAGATTGGCATGTGATAACTCAGTTTGGTAACTGGAAAATGAGGTCCTGTGGGATGCTGTGGCTACTGGGAGCACCAGTTCCATCTGGAAATGTCACACCTGTGTGCTGGCTGCAGGATCTGAGGCCTGAGGGTGTCCCAGCAGCACGACTCTCAGAGGCAATAAGGACTTGTTTCTTTTAAGGAAAAGTAGGGAATATATTAGCTTTGTATGAGAGGAAAAAAAGGCATTTGACAAAGTAGAAAGCACAAATTTTTTGTGTTCTGAGATGGGACTGGATTCAGAACACACCTGGCTCTTGCCACTAAATGCTTGTCTGATCCAGGGAAAAGCATTCAATTTTGCTTGAATTCTTCTTGTCCAGTTGTGATCATAGAATTTTTGTTCTCTACTTGTTTCTCTTTCAAGGAGAAGAGCTCAGGAGCCGCTCAGGGCCTGCTTGTCTGGTTTTGAACACCCAGCACTGAATGTGCAGAGGATCCCTGCCTTTAGGGCCTGCTGGAGCGTCTGAGGGAGCATCCAGCTGCTTCCAGCACTGCTGTCCCAGGGTTATGTGAGCTCCCAGTGGGCTCATCAGGATGATCTGGATGCCAATTGATTTCTTAGGCTGTGGCTTCTTGGGGGCTTTGTCTCTTCCAGCAGTGCTGGCAAGTTAGGCTTCAAGGCTTTTTGCCCTAATATTAGATGTTGATAGAACTGCAGAGGAAAGGACTTTTCTATAGGTTGATGTGTTAACATTCTCCTACTTAGACATATTGGTATTGAATTAACTTGCCTTGTTCTATAATGTTTAGTGTGTTGCTTTACTCGAAAGTTTGGAAGGGTGAGAAGAAGGGCTGGTTGTAAATAATGCAGTGCAGGTGCCCAGAGATCACATCCTGGGCTCCCCAGAGCTTTTAAAGCTCAGCTCTGCTCAGTCAGCTCGAGCTCTCAGTGCTGCCTGCATTTGCATTCTCTCAGCTTTATTTGAATCTTGTAAGTTGGGAGGACACTGAAAAGTCTGAAAATGCCTGCAGTGATTTTGTCACTCTATATTTAGAGTGTATTGAGGTATGTTTGGTATCTACCAATGTGCCAGCAGATTTTTGGTCCTCTTTGCTTCTCCCACAAATATTTATGTGTAATAAGCCACTGTTTTGGTCCAGCTGTCAAATGCTGAGGAACTACTTATCAGTTATTGCTGGAAGTAAAGCTAATGGAAAGGAAGGGTGAGGGATGATGTGTTAGATTTTTCTTTGACTAATTTCAGGAGTCTGAGGGCCACAGGTGTCTTTCTTTTAAGAGCTCAAAGTTTCTACCTTAATGCATGAAGGAAACTCTCTCAGGAATTAATTATCCTGAGTATCATGAAGGTCTGGGAGACTGCAGTGTTAATGAGCATGAAAACTAGGCAGACTTCCTGAAAAAAAGTCAGAAGTAGCAGCAGTTACCTTTGACAAGTTCACAAATAAACCATTCTTAACGTGCAAGGCAAAATTGCCATGTAAAATCTTGTCAAATGAAGGAAGTAGCCTTGATTTATAGGATTTGAAACCCTAGGAAAACGTTGCATGAAAAAAGATTACATCTTCCACATTATGTCATCTTCTGAATTTGAGAAAAGGATTTCAAGATGTGTATGAGGTCTCTGACAAATTACTGCATTTACTTAACCTTGAGGCCTGGGTGACCTGTGGTGTCTCAGGCAAGAAGCCACAAGTCTTGGCAATGCTTGGAGGAACCTTTGTATTTCATGACTTTGGAAATTTAAGAAGCAGGAGTGTATCTAAATTTATTCTTTTAGGTCACAAAAGGAGCATGCAGTGCAAGAGGAATGGTGCCCCTCATTAATTGCATCATCATTTGATAACGGGATGTAATTAGCAGATTTGACTAAGGGCAAGTGATAGTGGCAGCTGTTATTTGTAGAGGACAGTGTGTGCCCCAGTGCTCTAATCCATCTGGAAATGATTGTGGAACTCCTACCCCTGCCTCTGCTCTGGCATTTTGTGCTGTGAAACAGACCCCTGTTTGTTCCATCTGGCAAAATTAATTTAGTTGGAGTGACCTGAGAGTGTTATTCATCAATCTATTATTGAATTTAAAAAGCCTGGCTTAACAAAAAAAACAAAAAAAAATGCACTTTAGTGAAATCAGTTAAACGAGATTGAAGTGGAAAAATAAAACCCTGCTGACTTTCCATTATTTTTGCTGCATATACCTGGAAATGCATACATTTCCATACCTGGATAACAGTTCCAAATGGAGCCCCCTGAGACCCATCCTGGGACTGGGAGGTTTCATGACACCAAACTGGGTAATGAACTCAAGGGCTGTCTTGGAGGGATTGAGAAAGAAATAAGAATATCATAGAGATTTACAGAGCAAATGCAAATTGCTGCTGCTGAAATGGTGCTGGTGGGATTCTGATGGGCAGAGCAGGGGGCAGCTGGTGGCTCTGGCGGTGACAGGAGCTGTGTCCTGGGTCAGCTGGTGGCTCTGGCAGTGACAGGAGATGTGTCCTGGGT
>NC_031783.1:3244012-3259556 GCF_001522545.3 Parus major
GTTCAGCTGGTGGCTCTGGCAGTGACAGGAGCTGTGTCCTGGGTTGGCTGGTGGCTCTGGCAGTGACAGGGGATGTGTCCTGTGCTCCATCAGCTCAAGCACAACCAGTGCCAGCAGGGATAGCAGGACTCACCTGCTGCTCCTTGCAGCCAGCCTGGAACTCTGAGCCTGGTGTGTGCTTGGTGCAGGATGGGAGAAGTGAGGATAAACTGGAGAGAGCCCAGAAAAAGGGGCCACCAAGGGATCTGAGACATGTGAACCACGAGGAAAGGCTGGGAGAGAATTTGGTTTGTTTTTTACCAGCTGTTGAACAGTACATGAGGAGTGGCTGAGAAGATGGAGCTGGGCTCTGTTCTGAGCTGTACAGGGAGATGTGCAGATGAGAACTGACCAAAAATGGAAAAGGAGGATGAGCTCACTGGGCAGAAGGAAAAAAAAAACCCCAACATTTCATTGGAAGAAGTTTTCCAGAGAGTGTGTGGAATTCCCTGCTTGTGGGATTCAAAGATCTACTTGTTCTGACCCAGCTTTTGGAGTTCCCCTCTGATGTGAATGATTTCATCTTTGGAGGACCTTAGAAATAGTCATGAATTCCTGCTGGGTTCATTTTTGTCTGGTAAGTAAATGAAGCAGTGTGGTTTAGGATCATCTCATCTCCCTACTTATGTTTTGACTGCTTGTTACTGATAAATCCTGAAATTTGGAAGTTTTCAGAAGCTGGACACTTCTTAGCTGCAGTTATTTTTAATCAAAGTTTCTAAGCAAAACCATAAACTTGTCTGCAGACTCCCTCCTGATATAAGCTTCTTAACTGTAATCCAGATTTTTAATATAACCACATCTTGAAGGATGCTTTTTTTCCCCTTTTCACCAGTGCTTGTGTGCAGCTGGTGCCTCCCAGGTGTGATATTAATCCCAATTGACTGTGGTTAATAAATGCACCGATTTCATAGGCATTAATTGCAACAGCAGAATGAGGGGTTGGTGATGATTGTAGAATATTTATTGTTCACTTTCTCTCTTTGTTCCTCGAGCTGTGTGTTCATTTTATTCTGTGTGAGAGGCAGAGTTAAAACAGCAGAGGCCTCACTCAATCTACAGCTCGTTCCCCAGGTATTTCCACCCCTGTGTTTAATGAGAAATATTCTTGTCAGTACACTAAATTTCCTTTAAGCACTCAAAGAATACTTTTTTTCACTAAAATGTCTTTTACAACAATTAGGGATTTGATGGCTGAGTAGTAAAATGGCCATTTAATTGGAAGATTGTTTATTATTTTAATTAAGAGGAGTTTTTAATAATAATGCACTAAGTAAAATCAGTGTAAGTTCTGTGGAAGTTAAATTGGAGTTAAAATGAGTTGTTAAAGGTGAGTTAAAGGATGGTCTGAACTCTTGGCAGAGAATAATGAAAAATAAAAGCAGCAGCTTTCTTGACATCAAGACAATGTATAAAATTATAAAATCACACAGGAAGAGAGAAATGGATTGGCTTTTGGAATCTTGTAGAAGAGTAGTTGATGTGGGCAAGATCTTTAATGGATGTGTTTATTTAGTGAAATCCTTCATTCAGAAATCCAAAATGAGACATCCTAAACCCTGATTTTAGGTATATTTTAAAATACAAATTTATTTCAATTGAGCTTAATACCTTGCCATATTCAGAGTCCAATTGTCTGCATTTGATAGTCAAATATTAGGATTAATTTGGTGTACTACATTCCATTATTTGATACTTTAGAGCCCAAATCCTGTTTGACTCAAAATACTGTTCAGTAGTTGTTTGTCTGCATCCAGAGAGCTCATTTTGTGTTTGTGTGCAGTGGGAACAACACAAAACTCTGCTGTGTAACTTCATTAAATCTGAAGTGGGGAAAAACACATGTGACAGTCACAAAGTTTTGTACTTCTAAATTTTGAGTTCAGTGAACTTAAGAACTCCTGTCAGACACGCAGCAAGCACAGCACAGTGTTTGATTTTTGTGTAGTGATGTGAAAAGGGTGTTTTAAAGAATCTTTGGTTTTCCTCCCCAGAGCTGCAGCCCTGTGCTGATAACAGGGAAAACCTGAATTTACAGGCTGCTCTATCTTTGTATCTTTAAAGTGGTCCATCATGAGCAGTGCTCTGCAAACAGCTGTGACCTTTCCCTGGTCCTCGCTGATGGAGGCAGGCTGTAAACACAGATTTCAGACCATAGGCTGCAGTGAATAATGAGAATTACATTTTTCCCCCCTCAAATCCAGTGGTGCTTGCATGGGGCAAGGTCTGTGTGCTGTTACTCCTCTGGATAACACTGATATGTTACTGCAACACAGAGAAAAAAACAAGATATCCAACTTGATTATTTAGGTTTTTCCAGTTCCAGGTAAAGGCCTCTTAACTGGGGAAGTTGTTGGGTAATCCACCTGGGAGTCAGTTTACAGTGTTTAACACAAAGGTAATTACAAACCTCAAAATTAGGGGAACAAACCCAAAAAGGCACAAAGAGCTTTCTGCTGGCACAGGTGGGTTTCTGATGCCTCACACATCAAGAGGGGTATTTTGATACCTGGTCAAAGATGTGTTGAGTTTTAAATGCAGATTGCTCCAATAATAAGCACAAGTCACGTGCTTTGAGGAAAACCTAAAACCCTGAGATGGATTAAAAACAAAATTGGAGAGAACAGATCCTGGTCCCAAGTATCAACAGTAACAACATGCATTGGCAATGTTCAGCTTGTATAATCAGAGAATATTTTGTGTATGCATGTGTGCCCATGCCTGTTTCAATAATTATTATTAAATATTATTTTCCTGCTTTTCAGTTAGGTTTTCCTGATAGCACAACTTTTTGATCAGCACTCCAAGCTTCAAGACATTTTTGTTTGCTCTTGAATTAAGACCTGCTTAACAGTTTGTTCTGGGGAATCAGACCTCTCTAGAGTATTTTCCTTTGGGATAAGTCTTGTTGTTTTAAGTAAATGAGCTTCTGTCTGTGTCAGGAAGATTGCACAGTGATTTCTCTCTAGAAACTGATTAAAAGGGAAGGAATTACTACAGTTGCAGACACATAATATTTTTTTTTTCAATTTCCAGTCTGAGCTGACAAAGACTTGGATTGTCTCTGCTCTGTCCTTGAGCAAGTCCCTTCCTCACACTCGGTTTGGCATGTCTGGTTGGGTGATGGACCCATCAGACCATGGGCTGTGTCTTGCCAGGTGTCTGAACAGTGGCTGGAACAAAGGGTTTAATCATGTTCTCAGTCAGGCTCTCTGAGCATCCTCAGAACACATTTGTGCTTTTCCAACCAATGTATTGAAGCTGCTGAGCTGAAACATAAAGATGCTGAGTCAAGGTGGGGAAAGCAGGTAAATGTTTGGATGGAAGCACAGCACTTTAGCACATGTGGTAAGTGCTGAAACTTTCTGAAGGGAACCAGCTCACTGGCACTTGGTTGACAATATTTAATCTTTTAGTATCTGCATTGCAAACCCTTGTTCTGGAGGCCTGCTTGGTCAGCTGTGGAGATAGCTGAAAACCTTTATTCTGCTTCCATTTGAATAACACAGAGTCACAGGCTGGCTTGGAAGGGACCTTATGGATCAGGGACCATTCCCACCCCTGCCATGGCAGGGACACCTTCCCCTGTCCCAGGCTGCTCCAAGCCCCGTCCAGCCTGGCCTTGGACATTTCCAGGGATCCAGGGACAGCCACAGCTTCTCTGGGCACCCTGTGCCAGGGCCTGCCCACCCTGCCAGGGAACAATTCCTTCCCAATATCCCATCCATCCCTGCCCTCTGGCACTGGGAGCCATTCCCCCTGCCAATCTTGTAAAACATCCCTCTGGATTTTGATAGATGTAGAACTTCCAGATATGAGCAGTAAGGGGCTACTGTATTAACAAACACAGTTATTGAAGGATCCCAGAACATGGTCTGGCCCTTTCAGTCAAAGACTGGAAATTTGAGTTCAGAAACTGAATGATCATTTAAAAAAAAAAAAACCACTTTTATTTTTGAATCACTTTCTGGTCACTTTGGTGTGGGTGGTGGAGGGCAGTAAGAAAGGAAAAAAAGCTACTGTATTAAGGCACCACTGAAGATCATGAATGTTGTTATTTTGACACTTATAAGTCTCTTTAAGTGTTGTGACTTTGAAACAAAGGAATGATGTAGATTTTCACTATTTTTCTGAGCAAGAAGATTTCTGTAGTGCTGTGGTTAATGATACTGGGTGTGGTGGGGCCTGATGGGAAGGGATCCCTTTGTTGCTGTTACTTTCTCTCCTTTTTAGTTGATGATTTTTCTTCTTTCCTGCATTGTTTCCCTTTCCTCCTTTTCTCTGATCTACTGAAGAAATGTAATCTTTTGAGCCTTTCTCAAAGGAAATAGAGCTAATAGCTTTATTTAATATCCAGTACAATCACAAGGACAGCAGCCTGCTGTATATTAAAACTACAGTTGTGTGCCTGCACCTCTGTGCTTGTCTGTTAGATTTGGAGGGTTATATATGAGAATATATGAGGCAGCTTCAGGAAAGCAGATGAAATACAGCTATAATTGTCTGTGATCAATTGGAACAATGTAGGTCAAGTAGAAACTGCATTTTTGAGCTTTCTCATCTTGTCTCCTGCCTTTGTCTAATATATTATTGCTTGAAAGGAAATATAAAAACAGCACAAACCCAAACCTCTTCGAAGTATTCATTTAGTTTGTAGAGAAATGAAGCTTTTTCTCAGCTTCTCTTGACAGTCTGAGTTTATATTGTTGATATCATTTGTTCTTACATTTTCATTGTTTCACCTCTCCCTGTGTTTGCTAATCTGGAACCCATTGAAACTGCAATAATTGTTGCAAATCAAATGAGAATTTAGTTACAATCCAGAACTATGGCTTTCTCCATGGTTACCTGGCATGTCTGGTTTGGAACTTTATTGTGTTGTTTCATTTCCTACATCATAACCACTGACGACATCAGTGGTGTGAGATTGTCAGAACAAGCTGCAAACACAGCAGCAGCTGAGGGTCCTGGCTCAATTTCATCCTCATTTATGCCACTGTCAGTCCTCATTAACTCCAGGCCCCTCCTGAAGGCTGACATATGTAGGTGTTTTATTAATTGTGCATCCATCAATAGACTGAGATGAAGGAGTGTGAGGGAGGTGTCAGACACACTCAGTGCAGTCATCGCTGCCAGGACAGCCTGCAGGGGAGATCTTACTGCATGACACCTCTGGTTTGCTCAGCCTGTGGTTATTTAAACAGCAAGGCAGGCTGCAGGAGAAGGGAGAATCAGTTTCCTTGAGATCTTCACCAGTTGTGCAGTTAACAAAGAAAATATGTGTGCAGAAAGCTGGCACACATAAAATTAAAATTGGTCCCTCCCATAGCGCAGAAAGTCTGACAACACAAACATTACTTTTTATTATTATTTAATTTATTATTATCATTATTATAATATTATTCATCATCATTATTAATAATAATAATAATAGATCCCATTTCTCTCAAAAATATCCTGATAGGCCATGAATACATTTCACTTGTCTTCTTGGTGGGATGTAAGATCTATGTCTCCTTCCTCTACCAGTGCTCACCTACACTTTATTTTATTTGTGTTTTACAGCCATCTCTGAGTCAAATATTGCATCTTTCAATGCAGGTGTGTGGTGCTTCAAGCAGTGGGGTCTGGTGCAGGTTGGTGCCCTGAAGGTGCTGCTGCAAAGGAAACACTTGACAGGGGGAATGAGGAGAAAATGTAGTTTCATGTTATGTTTGACATCTCTTGCTTTGAGCTGTATGAAGTAGCAAAGTGTTGATGAGATTTATTGGATGGCAAACTGAAGCTGAGCTGTTTACACATCCCATGGTTTACCACAAAACAGCTGCAGTAAGGTTGTTCTTTTTGAAGTGCTGCAAGTTTGGAAGTAGAAAAATGTGTTTTCTTTCTTTTCACCTCTGGCAGCCTGGGAAGGAAGCCAGTCTTGTTCTTTCAGCTGGAACACCCTTGCCTGGTTCCTCAGGTACCTGTGCAAAAGCCAGGCTGAACTCTCCCAAAAGGTTGTGAAAACTGGATTATTGTTTCCCTTTGTGTTATTGTTGTGTTCCCCTATGGGGAACTGCAAGGAGTTATTTTAAAATAGATTAGAATCTGAGAACTATTGGTAACAAAAACAACAAAAAAGGGGGGAGTTGCCCTACTAAAGAGGACTAGGAAAGACAGAAAAGGAGGAAGGAAAAGGAAAAAGGATGAGGGGGAAAGAGAAGGGGAGACAGAGAGGAACACTGGCATTACCACCAGAGGGTCAGGGAGCTCCATCTGAGTGGAGAACATCTCTTCAGCCCACAGTTCTGCTGCCTGCCTGCCCCATGTGAGGTGTGAGATTGCTGCCAAGCAAAGTCCCCAGACACAGACAAGGCTTTCCCCCCTCTTGTGCTGGTTGCCTCCTGCCACATGTGCACCCCCTCCATGCCTCTGGCAACCAGTACTGAGACAGAAATCAAGGCTAAGCGGCTCCTCACATCCCTGCTGAGGGGAGATTGTAGGACTGTAGAAGATTGTAGGACAGATTGAGGACTGTAGAAGTCCTACACTTGGAGTAGGGTGGTTTATTTCCCATGGGACTGTGTGAGCACCTCCAGGGAGGCTGCTGAGCCATTCCCAGGGGATGAGGAATCCTGGGGTGGGATGTGTGGACAGGCTGGCAGGGAGGAGGGCTCGTGGCTGTGCAATGGGACACAGAGCACAGAGGGAGTGTCCAGGTCTCAACAGATGTCACTGTGTATGATGTGAACCCCAGGATCACCTTCAGGGATGAGCCTTGTCTTTCCTGGAGCTTGCTTTAGACTTGGTTCCAAGTCTGTTATCGAAGTTGATGGTAAATCCAAAAGGACTTCTGGAGAGGAAGGAACCTGGCTGTGTTATACCTCCCTAAATACCTCCCTTGATAAATGCTTGATTTTAGGGAGAAGATAGCAGGTTACACTGCATTTTTGAGCTTTTCACTCACTTGACAAAAGTGATTTAAAGGTCTGCTCTGATTTGTGTAAGTGTCCATTTTGTAAATAAATTCCCAGAAACCTAATGTCACCAAAAACTGGGGACAATATAAAACCCTCTAGTACTATATCTGAAGTGACAGAGAACCAGGCATGACTTTATCTCCTGGTCAGGATGTGCCAAGGGAAATACTCCAAACACATGTTTTTGCAGGATTTCCTCCCAAACTTTGTACAGTAAAAACCCATTGAGATACCCTGTTCCAAAGTCCATTGGTCCAGAGCTGAGCAGCCCCCAGGGTTCAGTTTCCCATTGGATCTGAATCTCCTCACCTCTGATGTTAAATCTTCATTCTTCTATTTCTTATCAGTCTTTTGATTTCTTACCAGTCTTTTCTGGATGTCTCCAGCTCTGCCAGAGGTGGAATCTGAGGGAGATGTTTGCAGATGGTCACTGATGTTCTGTGGATGTTCTTTTGTCTCTCTGGGTGTCTTTGGGCTATTCCCAGTCTGTTGGTATGTTCAGCCCATCTTCTCAGAGTAATGCTATATCTCTTAAGAAAAAAAACCTAAAGAAAATTCCTTGTTTTCTAATCAAGTCAAGCCTAACTAGAGGGATAAAATAAAATCTTGAAAGTTTTATTGTTTCCAGAGGTAATGCTATGGATTTATTGGTTTCCCATCTGGCCCTTGGGTAGTGCTGCTGTGGGGTCAAATGGTAGAGCCAGGGTGCTTTGTTCTGTGGGAGAATCTCAGTAACTTCCATTTCCTCCTCAGAGCTGAGAGAATTACCTGTGCTGTGTTTAGTGGGGCAGTTCTCTTAATTATGTGAGTTCTTAAAATGGTGCAAGCTCCTAATTATGGAAACTTGATGCAGAGCTGTGCCTGAACCTGTGCAGTTATTCCATAACAATCTGAATCTGTATTATTTGAAATAAAATGACATTTCTTAAGAATTGCATATAAGTTGGAGGGTTTTTAATTCTGGATCCTGAAGTATTTGGCTCATGAGAGTATAAATGAACCAAACCATTCAGCACCTTAGGGCAATGTATTTTTTTATTGATCCCAATTCTACGCTATTATTGTTGCTTAATGAGGAACTAATGTAATTTCTAATGAAACCACATGGTTGTTAAGTAGAAGAACTAATGTTCGGTTTCCCTTGTGACAAAATATACTCTCTTCAATTAAAATCCAGGAAGTAAAATTAATACCAATGTAAAATTTTGCAAGAATTAATGTCAAGACTGAAGCATTTTATTATGTATATAAATTACTTGGATAATGAGATTGAAAGCAAGTTATTGGAGTATCTGGGCAATCCATGAGCTCAATGCAGACCACTTAAATGGTGAAATCTGTAGAGGCAGCAGAAAGAATGGGATCTCCCTTATCCTTCTACCTGGAATTTTCTTTTACATTTAGTTCCTGCCAAGAACAGGAATCCATCGAATGTTGAGCAGACCAGCAGCAGAAAGGAAGATTTACACAAGGACAAACAGCCCAGTTCAAAAATATAGCTCAAATATTGTGTTCTAGACTGAAAATTATCTCAACAAAACATCAATTTCTGGCTCCTGTTCATTACAGAATTCCAGCTGGAAGGAATATTTGACACTGCTTGGGTGGATCCCATTTATCTCACAGTTAGAAAATAAACCTAAAATGTGAGGTCTGCAGTTGAAATGAAAGAGTCATTTGGGTTGGAAACAAGGTCTGATGGGCTCTTGCCCTTTTACAGAACAGGACACTGTCTTTTTCCCAGTAATTGGGGTCTTCCTTTGTTAACCATGAATTTTCAGAGGATGGAGAACAACCTGAGAACGATTTTGGCCCATTCCCCCAGCACTGATGGATCCCTGTGGTACCTCAGGCTTATCTGAAGTGCCTGCAGGGCTCTGTGTGTGTGTAACCCTGCTGTGGGTAGTGCCTGACTCCTCCAGCCCTGCTCAGAGGGGAAATGAGCTGAGATCCTGCCCCTGCACATCCCATTTCTACCCCAGCTGGCTGCTGGGGGCTGGGGAAGGAAAGGATGTCAGGGCCAGGGTCACATCATAGAATTGTACTGAGGGGACCTCAGTCTGCTCCCTGCCCAGCTGTGGTCACTCAGAAGTGAAAAATGAAACACTGTAGTGGAATGAGATATTTATTAAAGCAGACAAAAGGTAAGTCTCTTTATTATTTAATATAAAGAGTGAAGCTTCATTAGGTGCAGTACCAGTGGCTGTTCTCTCCACCCCTCATGGTCTCATTCCTCTTGGTGCTTTATCTCTTTGGCCATGGGGTTGTTTTCTCTTGCCCTTCCCTTGTGCAAAGCAGAACAGCTTTTACAGGAGCAGCAGAGAAAAGCTGGAATTACCCATGGCAGGCAGCATGAGGAATTGCTGTCAGCCAGAGCAGTGTGGTGCTGTGCTCTTGTGCTTCCGAGCTGGAATTCATCCCTCAGATTGCCCAGTAGCTCAATGGGTGCCTATTCCTAAAGTGGTGTGGGCTGAGAATAAATACCCACATCAATTTCCCTGTTCAAAGCCACTTAACCCCAGTGCTCCCTGAGCTAATTGAGGTGGGGGTTGTCCCAGGTGTGGTTTAACAAAATCACTGAAAGGATGCTTTGTTTTCCCACAGCTGTCAGTTTGATCAGTAAGGTGATTTCCCCTCTGCTCTTGTGCTGGAATAATTTTTTTTCCAAAAGGAAAATGAATAAGCCATGAACAGCAGTGAAACTGGGTGCCCAAGTCCCTTGGGAAAGTCAAAAAACAGAAACTATTTATGCCTGGAAATTGTCCATTTTCTTGCAAGATTGCTCTTGTAGCTGTTCTTTCAAGAAATGGTGAAAAACAATGAAGATGCTGGGGTTTTTTTTTGGTTTTTTTTGTCTTTTTTTTAGGTTTATTTTAGTATGATTTGAGAGAAGAGGGAACCTTCTCAATTGAAATCAAGATATCCAAATAACAGAGAGGATTTGTAACTCTGGTCAAATTGTCCTGGTCTTGAACCTCCTGAAACAGCAGAAATGCAGAGCCCTGCTCTTTGTGTCTGATAGATAAGGATGAGATTGGCAAGATTAGCTCCTGCCTCAGTAAAAAGGAAAATTTAGAGTTGAGTTAAAAGGTTTCCTAAGTTCAGAGGTGGGCTGAGCTCAAAACTGTTTGTTTGTTTGTGCAGAAAGCAGTAATTGCTCTGCAGTATTGTTTCAGTGAGCACCTACAGAAACTGCAGGACTTGCAAGAATCACTCACAGCAATATGCTGCCACACTCTCATTTTTTAATTTTTCCCCTTTATTTGTACACTTCATGTGCTCAGCAGAGCTCCTGCTCATTTTCCTGCTGACTGCACTGTATTTTGGAGTGGCACTCTCCTTCCATGCATAATGGGAGATGCCCATTGTGGATCACTTGCAGGAGAATGTAATGACTCATAGATAGTGTGAGGTGCTTTATTGCATGCTAATTCAAATTACTGCAGCGTAATGATAATTGCTCCTTTATGAAAAGGACCCCAAGTGCAATCTAAATGAATTCCTACCCTCACAAAACAAAGGGTAGTGCTGATAGGAAAAAAAAAAACCTACAGCAAATTTGAGTTGGTGGGTCATAAGTGGGGTTTTTTCCCTCTGAGATTCTTAAATTGAAAATAATTGTAGTTACTAGAAAAAAATGCCCAAGGGCTGGGATGGAAATTTTGAGCTCTGCTCAGAATAACACGAAAAGAGTTGAAAATAAAGATTTTGTATATCCAAAAGCTGCCAATCATGCTTTTAACTTTCAGTTTCTCTGTTCTTCCTCAGAAATTATCTATTTACTGCTGAATGCCATTTTCTTGTCAGCATCCCAAAGAGTTAAGAACCTGACAAATCTTCTAGTTAATTCACTTGGCTTTGAGATGAGCAGCAGAAAATACAAATACTGCATGTCCCTGTCAGTCCATGCCATCAGAACTGGAGGGGCACCAGCCTGCACAGGCACCACAGAGTGTGCAGTGTGGGCACCAATTCTCCTGCTTAAATTATCAGCAGAGAAACTGCCCATGTGAACATGGCTAATTCAAATTGCAATGATTAAATATAGCACAAAGAACAATAAAGCAGTTTTCAAAGTAGGTGTAAATTAGGGTGGCAAATAGGTAGCTGAGGTTGTAGTGAACAGCTTGGAAAGGACAGGAGTGGTGGGAAGGAGCTGTGGAATAACTGCAGGGTAAGGTAACTGAGGATGCTCACTGAGCTTACCCTGTCACAGCTCCACATCTTTTAGTATTTCCTTTTCTGCCTTTCCAGTGTCTCCATCCTTACCTTTCTGGCATGGCTTGTCTCACTGTTAACCCAGTTTTCCCCACAGGGTCTGAAAACCTTTTGGTATTTGGTTTGCTCTTCAGTTTTCATTCCAGATTCCCACCTTTATTTCTGGTCTCTTCTTCTCTCTCTTTTTTTTTTTTTTTTTTAAGAACCACTCTAATTACAGGAGGTGTAAGTGTAGACTAAAGCTGTTTTATATTATTGCTGTATTTCCTTTTGTTACATGTCTCAGCTAAAATCTGTGTGTACACTTGTGTGTGTTTAATGAGTTACCTCTCTGCTGCTTGTCTGCCTCGGGATATCCAAGCCTCCCTCCCTTCTGTCAGCTGTCTCTTTTTAAGAAGTAGCACAATGCTCTTTTCTGGAGCAACTTTAATTTGTAATTTTAAATTTTAATTTAAAATTAAATTTAAATTTAATTTAAAATTAATTTTAAATTTTAAATTTTGTGGTGAAGTTGATATTTACACAGTATTAGCCAGGAGAAAACCCTGTTCAGTGACAGTGCAGCCAGGAGAGTGGACAGGGTGCTTTTGCCCATTTTCCCTAAGCAACAAAAGCTTTTTTGGAAGCTGTAATAAGCTGAATGTGCTGGCCTTTACTAAAGGCAGATAACTCCATTTACCCTCCATTGGAGAAGATGGATATTTGGGGTACCAGTGTTTATCTCATGGCTTTGAAACGAGCTTAACTAACGTGATGTGGGGAAATGCAGGAATTGTGTAGAGATCCCTCAAGTCTGTCTCATTAAACATTAGTTTTAAACTCATTAAAACCTAGTTTTACATTTTTCAGTGGGTAGTGTCTGTTTTTTCTCCCTTATCCATAAGCTATGGTTAGCCCTGAGGTCTCTCTCAGGCATTTGAGTGCTCCTTGCCCTGGGCTGCAGCTGTGGGTCACTAATTGACACTGGTTCCCAAGCCTGCTGTGCTGCCTTTGTGTTGTGAGTTTGGCATCGATTTTGTTTTAGTGACAGGCTGTGCTTTGGTCTAGGAAACAGCATCAAATGTCAGGCTTTTCCTTCTCCCCATACCTAAGCAGGTAAAGCCTTCCTGGCTTGCTGTGTTCTCAGTGCACCCAAGTGCAGAACCTGAATGTGCTGCACTGGTGAATCAAGCCTGAATTTTCTCCTTGGGCTTTTAGCATCCCAGAATTAATATTTCCTGTGCTCTCACTCTTAGCCCACCTTATGATTTCTCTGGGAAAATGACTCACTGGCAGAAAAGCCCTGTGAAAATAGTCATTGTTGTACTCACAAGGGGGTGGGTGCATGTGCCAGAAGGGTAGAGGCAATCCAAGGTCAGGAAGGGCAGAGCTGGCTGGGTGATGCCAGCCTTGCCAGGGTACAGTGGGCACTCAGGTAAAGGAGATTATCTTTTAATTGCTTCTGAATGCAATAACTGGGATTTTTAATGTGCACAGAATCACTCAGCCTGAGAGAGAGACGGCTTTGATTCAACAGAGACACAGCTTTGAACCTGAGGTTCCTGGAGGATTCTGGCACTGCAATAATGTGCAGAGGAGGGGGAGAGGGGGAAGATGTCCTGGAGCTCCCTGGGCTGCTCCAGCACCAAGTGGATCTCTTCAAGTCCCAAATGCTGATATTCCACCAGGTGGAATCTGTGCAAGGCTTGGCTGAGCCATCAGGCATCTCCACAATCCACAAGAGTGAATTGAATGAAAGTAGATTTGTGTGTGGGGTTTTCTCACCATGCTAAAGCCATAACTAAGCTGACTCTGCTTTTTCCCTGTTTTGCAAGCTGTAGAAACTTACTGACCTTTATCAAAGATGGAAAGGCTAAAATTGAAATCAGGGGAAGCAGGAGCAGCTTTTGGGCTGAGGTGAGCTGCTGTGTGCCATAAGTGACATGGGTGAATCTCTTCTGAGTCAGCTCACAACTTGTTAGAGCTCCACTCAAACCTGTCAGGAAACACAAGCCAACCCCTTTGTTTGGCTTATTTTTTAAGGAGGAAGCAGGTAGGGGAGCCACTATAAAATCTGGAGACAGTTTTTAAAATTTATCTTATTATTCATCCACTTATTTATCCATGCCCTGATACTTCCTGATTCCAGAAAAGATCAAGAGAGGGGAATGCCAGAATGTGTTCAGAGGGAAGTTTATGTATTATGCAAGAGGTTTCAGCAGACAGTTCAGACATTTAGGAGTCTTAGAGTAGAACTAAGCTGCTAAAGCACACTGAGCTTGCCGAGCCCGGTGGGAGCAGTACAGCAGCCTGTCATACTAAGTGCCACATTAAATTCCTTTGAATTTAAATAATGGCCTCTAACCTGTGCTTTTTAGGTGTTACCATCAGGTTTCCTCAGAGTTATTTTCCAGAGTGCTTTGTAACAAGACAGGGTTTGGATTTTTAGTGGTGTTGAGTTTTTTCTTGTATATCTTTATTTTTCTGTGTGTAGTGGAGTGGGAGACTCACAGTTCCAGACCTTCTGTTCCTGAATGTCAACTCTCCATATTCACATCCTGCCTAATTCCTCAGACTTGCACTTGTGTGTGATCCAGGTGCTTCCAAATGAGAGGTGGTTTGCTGGAATCAGCCTCTTCACAGCTGTAAATGTTATTAGTCAGAGATTTAACCAGTTTAAAAATTGTTCCATCCACCAGTTAGGTTGATTTAATGCTTTTACACCTATATATAAAAGAAAAATACCCATAGGATATATTTTAACATAAGGTTTGTACAATGCCTGTAACAAAAGTCAGTCCCTGTCAGTGTTAATATATTTATTAGTAATTAATTTTTCCCATGTGGAAGAATTGAGGCTTTCCCCTGGCTGTGTCAGGTGTCCAGAACATGCTGGAATAGGGACCAGGGATCTGTGGCTCACACTTGGATCATTCATTCTCCCTCCTGGGCATTGAGGAAATCATCAATTTTCCTCATCTGACTGCAAATGCTTAAAGGGTTGGAATAACAGCACTGCCTGCATTGTGGGGTTTAACTGTGCACTCAAACTGAACAATCTAAGTGGAGAAGAATTCTAATAAAGAACAATTCCATTCTGAAAACTTTGCTCTTCCTCCCTCCAGTTTTGGAGATCAAAGCACTTTGTCACTGGTGGGATAAGGGCTATAAAAGATGACACTCTTGCCATTATGAAGAAAATATTTCCTGTTAGACAGTTTATTGCTAAAATGCTGCTCTAACTCTGTAATAATTGATTATGAATGTTCCTTTTATGAGCTGTTAGAATTGGTAATGCAGACACTATGTCTGGAATGAAAATATTTTAGCATTTCTAAATACAAATCTGGATCAAATTCAGGACTGGAGTAAAGATTTCACTATTCCTCATCACCTTTTATCCTTGCAGAAATTTGTAAAAACTACTCAGGAATTTTTGGACACAGTGCCCAACTATTAAATCCATTACTTGTAATATTTTATCAGGTGCAGCCATGGTTCCTGTGCTGTGTCCAGCAATAAGAGATGATAATTCTGAAGCCTCATTTGATGCAATGACCTGGCAATTTTGGTTCTAGTGGTTGCAGTTTTGATTCCCTGATGCTACCTCTTGCTGCATGGGTACACAAAAAGATTTGAGTGTTTTACAGATACAGCTGTATTCAGTTTTATTTTATATTTATATGAGCAGGCATATGACCAAGAGCTGATATTCCTGTATACTTCTAGAAGCAGTGAGTTTGATTTTGATCTTTATGGTGGTTGGTTTTTTATATGTAGGGATTGTTTGGAGTCCACTGTCTGAAACAGCTGAAGAACAGAGTTGTAAGGTCTGAGCCCCCTTTTTTTTTTGCCTGAGAGAGTTACCATAGGTGAAAGGCAGTAAAGATGTGGTTTGTTTCTGACTCAACACAGTCCTTTTTCCCCCTGTTCCACTCCCCACAGCACCAGCCTTTCACTCATTTGTCTCTCAACACTTTGCTCTCCACGTGTCCCAGAAGAGTCCTCCAGCTCTTCCCTGAGTCTGGGAATTCTGACCAGTGTGTTCTGCCACTGGAAATCCCTCACCCTTCCAAATCCAGACTTCAGCTGTGCTCTGTGGTGCTCATCCTCATCACCCTTCCAGGACTGTCAAAGATCACCCCAGAAATGATGGAGATTGCTTAATTAACAAAGCCCTGACCTTGGAGAAGGTGATTGCTTCAGCTCCTGCGTGTGGCTTAGCTCGGGAGAGGAGGAGGAGGAGGAGGAGGAGGAGGAGAAGGAGAAGGAGAAGGAGAAGGAGAAGGAGAAGGAGAAGGAGAAGGAGAAGGAGAAGGAGAAGGAGAAGGAGAAGGAGAAGGAGA
>NC_031783.1:3259682-3261852 GCF_001522545.3 Parus major
GAGGAGGAGGAGGAGGAGGAGGAGGAGGAGGAGGAGGAAGCTGTTGCAATGAGTTTGTGCCCAGACGTGAAGCAGGAGCTCCACATCTCCCCGAGATGTTCCCATCTCGTTCAGACTGATGGGTGTGGGTTGAAGTGTTTGAGTCCTGCGGTGCTGCAGGGCACTGGGGAGCACAAACCCAGTTCCCCTGGCACAGGGAAAGCTGCAGCTCTCCAGTGGCAGCAGGAATAACTTCTCCTGCTTCCCTGGCTCACTCCTGCTTCTGCTGCCTTCACTGGGCTGTGTGATGCTGATTTGATGTAACTCGTGTTGAGCAGTTTGTGATAAGGCTGTGAGAAGTGACCACTGAAGGGTGAAGGTGTTGAAGTTCCCTTGTAATGTTGTTTTTTTTCCCTGCAGATAAACAAGTCAGCGTGTGGAAGCTGGAGAAAGAAAAGTGTTCTGTTATTACATTTTCCTTACTTTGTTCCAATTACTTTTGTAGCTGTTCCAAATGCTTCACTGTAGCATTGAAATTATTGGATTTGATGCTACCACAGTGGAATAGGATTCTGGAATAAATCCCATTTTAAAAAACAATCCCTACTCAGGCTGTTTATTTCAGCACTAACCTGTCTACTCTTTGACTCATACTCTAGATGTACTGCTTATAAGCAACCAACCCAAGAATTGCAGATAGTCTGTGAAAAGCAATTTTCAATGTGAGATTTCTTCTCTCTACCCCAGACCTTTTGACTCAGTGCAGTGTTTAATGAATAGAGCAATTATTTATTTTCACAATGGGGTTCCATTATTAATCCAACCAGTTTAATTTCCTGATTTTACTACAACAAGAGAAAATAATTTAAATTGTAGAGATGAGCAGTGCCTCCTCAGGGGCCAGCACTGAGTAGATTCCTGCACTGTAGATGACAGGCACATTCCTTGTAGTCATGTCTTATTTCTAAGCGAAAGGGTTTGGATGTGCTTAAGAAAATCAAATCTCTGAAGTCTTTATTTTTATTGCTATTATTTATTCTGATCTGGGTAGTCACAGTTTGTCTCCACAAAATGCAATAGCTATAAAATACTCAATGAAGTATTTGCTTCTTGGCAGGAGCCGGCTACAAAGGTGATGGATTGGGCACGGTGTAGCTGGCACCCAGAGAAGTGCAGGAAGCAGCTTCCTAGAATACAAAGGTGTTTCTTAAGAGCCTGGAATCAGCTGGGTGATGGATAATCCCAAACAGCCAGGACAAAGGCTGGCCTGGGGGATCACACACACCCATGGCTGAGGTGATTTCTGCTTCTGCACCTCCCAGAGTGGGGCTGCTCCACTTGGAGCTGACAGCCAGGGCTCTCGGGGCTCTGATCCCTGTGACACACGGGACAGAGCCCCCGGTGTCATGAGCTTCTTAATGTACCAGGACAATCTTTAATTCACCCTGGAATGCAGCAGAACCTCGCTATTTATGCTGGACTAGTGTAGAATTCAAAATACATTGGTCTAGAAGATTGTGTCTGGAATACAAAATCCTCCTGGAATATATTCTGAAGCTGAACTCTCAATTGTGTTGTGTCTGGTGATTGCTCCTAATGATTTTCCTTCCAAACACCTTGTTCAATTTAATCCCTTTATTCCCTCCATTCCCTTCCTCCCTCTTAACTATTTTTCCCTTGTGCAGATTCCT
The DNA here is from genome assembly GCF_001522545.3 of Parus major. NCBI lineage: Eukaryota > Metazoa > Chordata > Aves > Passeriformes > Paridae > Parus > Parus major. The sequence goes on from NC_031783.1 coordinate 3,261,353, forward strand.
GTATCCTTGAACACTCTTAAGGCTAGAATTTGGGGAATCTTGAGGTCTACTGAGCCTCTAAAGTGCTGCTAGGTGTATTTCCCCCAAATTTCAGTCCAGAAAACACTGATCCTACAGTGAAGCCCTTTGGGATGAAGGGTTCAATATCCCCTCCGATGAACTGGGAGAGAACAGTGTTCCATCTGCAATACAGTGAAGGCTGTGGAAGAAATAATGTCATCACAGAGCAGCTTTATGGGTGAAAGAACCCAGAGGTCTGTGTAATAAAAATACAAAATCTGTCATGTAAAACGCTGGAGAAAAGGGAAGTGAAATCTTCATGTTGTGAAGAAAGTAGCAGCATGTTCCCAGAACTGGCTCTAAATGCATTTCTGGGGAGCTGTCGGCCCCTCATGAGCAGTGACACGGCGAGAAAAGCTCGGGATTTCCCAGCGCGGAGCAAACCTGGCACATCCCAAACCATTCTCTCAAAATTGCGAGGAGCAAGGCTCTACAGGGGG
>NC_031783.1:3263291-3283331 GCF_001522545.3 Parus major
ACCAGGACCCCCGAGGGCTCCAGTGATTTTTCCGTGCCATCTCTGCCTCTGCTTTGAGGTTTTTTGCATCTTGTGATGGTGTCACTGCCCCGGTGATTAATCAGAGCTGCTGTGAAATTCCTGGGGCTTCCTCCCTCATCTTTCAGGCACTGCAGTGTTCTGCAGGAAGGTTTTCCTCAGCTGCTTTATGGAATGTGGGATAGTAGAGAAGAAAAGCCCTAAAAAAGGGACAACTGAGAGTTCAGATGGGAATTAAGAAAAGAGGAATAATAGAAACAGAGAAAAATGAAAGTAGAGGGGATGGTGGTTTAGTTCTTCAAGTTGAGTTGATTATGAACAGGATATCTCAAAAACAGTTGCCAGGACTGGAGAAAACATCACCTCTTTATGTAAGAAATAACACAGACAAATTAGTCAGGGCTTTTTGGTTGTATTTTTATTGATAAATTTAGCAATATTATTATGTTTTATTAAAGTACTTTTACTGAGAGTAATAATGTATGTAATAGTCTGCCATTAAACTGTGAGAAATGACTAAAACTCTAATGAGACTTTAGTTTCCATGGATGCCCTTAAAAATAGAAGCAAAAAAGCCTTTCTGTCTTGTGAACTAAATCACTTTTGAGAGAGAACCTCAAAGCTGCTTGAATGACTTTTGATTTGAGAGTGCCAGATTAAGGGAAAGTAGAAAGTATGCAGGATTAAGAAGTCTCAAAGAATACTCCTAGGGAGAGGGAGGGAAAATGATCCAAATATATCAATTAAATGATGGCATTGTGTGCTATATCCTCATATTTGCAGGGATCAAGTGCGTGAGCTTAATCTGGTGTGAGCTGAGGTTGGATCCATCTCTGGATAAAAACCTCTGTGCCACAGCTCTGGCTGTTCAGTTGAGTTCACCTATCTAAAATATATTACTACTTCTATGCAGGCTTGAGGGTATTAACTCACTATTTGCTCTCTGTGGTTGTTCCCCTGTAACTAAAATTTGTTTCCTAAAATGTTCACAAAAAAGGATGAAGGACGACTGCTGGTAGAGACAAAGTAAATGGATTTTCTAAATGGCATTGCTTACTCATGCTGAAAGCTTTTGTGGCATTTAAGTGCTGACAGCTGATGTAAAAAATGGCCTGCAGGAACCAATTTTAAGTAACTCAAAAAGTAAGTTTGATACCTATCCCACACCTCTGAGTCTGTGTCACACTGATTAAATATTGCCCAATGTGGCAAGAAACGGTGTGGAAGTTTGCAGATCTGGTGTAGAAGAGAACTTTCAGGCAGGGAAATGGGTGCTGAAAACAAGGGGAAGGGATATTTGCAGACAGGCAGCATGAAATGCTCTGACAGGCACAAAGGTGATGTGCCATGGCCAAGGGCTCACCTGGCTCTGTGTCAGGCCTTGGCTGTTCCCCTCCTGGCTGATCCTGCTGTGGAATAATTCTGGGACTGTTCTCTTTTACAAAAACTTTATTCTGCAATCTTTGGTAGAGTTTTCACTCAATTGTTGTGTTTTACTGTGCTGAGACTCCAGGGCCAGGCTCCAAGTTATTAGTGGATTTTTCTCTTGCTGGTACAATTTTCAGAAGGTCCAAGCACAATGCAGGAGCCTGGGTACCCCTAACTTTTAGTAGGCTTAAAAAACCACCTATTTCAGACAATTCTACTTCTTGTTCACACTGGGAGTGTGTGATCAGATCCCCTCATGCCTGAACACATTAAGAGGAATTAAGGGTTTGATCCAAGTAATTAGCTATGCAATATGGGACCAGAAATGAAATGATTCTAGAGCTGTTCAGATCCTTTTGGAGAGCTGAATTTGAAGATGAAATCCTAAAAGGTTCAGAAGGCAAATCTATGTACTCTGCATGAACAGGAATATTTCCTTGGAGCCTCCCAAAGGACCAAGTTTACACAGGAATTTAATGGGGGGGATCTTGGTGAAATGATTCCTGAAACACAGGAGCCCTTTGTGATTACAAAATGTGTGTTCAAAATCCATTTTAAGCAGCAGACTTATCTTGCAGATGTGGCTCTGAGAGGCAGTCACTGTTAGTTTGCCATTTGATCCATGACTGCAATAACAAGGCGTGCATGGATTATTATGAACTCTCACTAATTGTCCAGCAGTTCTGGGAGCTACAGATCCCCACCCATGAAGATAATTGCCCATGTCACAATGAAAGATCACTGCAAAAGAAGCATTTCATGCCTTACATAGTCAATTAATATGTGATTTAAGGTACCATTGTTTGTACATGACTGTGGTACCACCCCAGGAAAGAATTGCACCCATTCAGTTAAAACAGGAAAATGCTTGGAATATTCCTTAATGAAGTAAAAGCTTTGAAAAATCTCTGCAAGTAGTTTCACTTCTACATAAAGAGGAAATATTTGCCCAGCTGATTTGTGGGTCTGGTCATAACTTTGGCATCACCAGCATCTTCCTGGTGCTCCTGGCTGGAATTGGCCAGCTGGGAGGATCCTGTGTTCTGCAGCCCCAGGCTGGAGCACAGCCCTGTCCCTGGAAGGGCTGGACGAGACTGCAGAGTGAGATTTGCCATTGCAGTATTATCACAGCTCATCTTTAGTTTACAGTTTATCCAAAAGGTGCTACCCAAAGGTCATTTAATCTCTGATTTATGGTTCAGGAAGGGGTACTAAGGAGATCTCTCTCTTTTTCTAAAAATGCAAAAGGCTGTTTCAGTCCTCTGTGCCTCCCACCCTTCTGCACCCCTGGGAGCAGCTGGAATGTGGGATGCTGACTGATTGCTGATGCCAGGGTCTGTTCCTCATCCCCCTGGGACAGCCCTGCTGTGCTGAGGAGGAGCTGCCATTCTAGTTCTGCTCTCTGGAGAATTCTGAATTCTGGAGAATTCAAAGGCTGCAAACATCAAAGCCTCCTGGGAAGCAATAATTTTGGACACTTGGCCATCAGATTTTTTTTTTAAAAACCAGCATTGAAAAGGCTGCTTTAAACTCCAGGTGTGTGTCTCTGATGTGGTCTTGCTAATTTTAATTGACTTTTCTAAAGTATTCCAGGTAAGGACACGTGTAAACAATGTAGAAACATTTGTATAAATACCTACAATATATAAACAGTATATTTGTTCTCTGTTTTAACATCTGCTCTTTCCAGTAGGGTGCTGGCCACAACATCAAATTGAATTTATTCTAAGTTTGAAGCAGGAATGATCCATGTGTTTTACTTAAACACAATCAATTATAGCAGGAAAACCAATTTAACAGTGAAATTATTTGTATTTCTGGCCACCTCTGTGGGTGGTGCTTTTTCATGTGGCTCTGTGGACAGTGAGGATGGGATGGCAGCAGACAGCAGGTTTGTCTTGTGGCAGTTTTCAGTGAGTGGAACTCTCTGAACACTCATTTGAGCATCACAGATCAAACACAAATTCCCACCTGCAGCACAGGTGAGCTGTGCCCTGTCCTTATTCCTGCAGCCTCAGGTAGGAGGAGGCAGCAGCAGAGTCCCCAAACAGAGATTTCAAACAGCAATTTCTCTCAGGTGAAAGGGACATTGGAAGATTTTTATCTCAGTTTTTGTCTTGGCATTGATGGATGATACTGGGGCCTATTTAATGTACAAACATGACAGGTAAATGGAATGAGAATGCAGAATGTGAATGACAATATCTGGAGAGATGAATAGTACAAGTTCTCTTTCTCTCCTGTGAGGTTTAGCTCACAGTTGATACAGCAACATGTCTGGTTCAATTGTTAAAGTTTAATGCTTCCAAACTTCTTTCTTCCCATCTGAGATCCTGTCTAATGTAAGATGTAACACTACTGCAGAATGGAATTACAGTCTCTTTGCTATTTTCCCACTCTTTGTCCCACATTTTCCCCTCCTTCTGTTTGTGTTGCACTCAGATTTTTGCTGCTGCTACAAAAATGAAATTAATCACCAATCTTGTCTGCAGCTGCTGGGAGCAAAGAGAACATAGAAAAGTGGGTTAAGGAGTGGATTTGGACTACTGTGATAAGGCAGTCCTAGCTATAAAATCACTGTATTTTTCCCTGTGGAATATCTTTGTAACTGTTCCTAATCTTTTATGACCTCTTTTGGCTTTTGCTTGTAATGAACTTTTGGTGTAAAAAAATTGCTGGAGCAGTTTTCCCTGCTCCCCACACTGCAGCTGGAGATGAATAAGACATTTCCTGCTTGTGTCACACTTTGTATCTAGATTTACTTGCAAAACCCACCTAAAAATGTGCTCTGTCAATATGATTATTTAATGGTCTGTGACTGACATTTCTGTAGCTCCCAGCACATGACCTTAACCCGTGCCCCAGACAAGCATTGCCCCAGATGAGCATGACATTTATAATTATAAAGGGTGTAATAATTTTCTGTTTTTTTTTTTTTTTTTTTTCCTTGAAGGGAGTGCAAAAGCTGAGCCCATTTCAGCTTGCAAAGTACATTTAAATCTCTGCTATCTGGAAACCTTTCAAATTGCTCAGTACTTTTAAAATAGTGTCAGCTCATTGTCAGGGCATGATACAGAAAGGAAAATTGCTGTCTCCCTGCTCTCAGCAGTATCAGACAAGCTTTCTGATTTAAGTATTCCATCTGAAATAGAAAAGTTAATCATAGGCCTGTTCTGCATCATCTCTTTCAAGCCAGGGTAAAAGCAGCGATTTTAGATATTATATTAGAGCTGATTTCATTGCTTGGAGTGGAAAAGTACAGAACCCATCAGCACCTATGTGTTTGGGTCTGTTGCAGGTGGTCATCTCACAATAACAGCAATTCCTGCTGCAGGTGTGGATGGACATCCCTGGCCCTGCCTGGGTTTGTGCTCTGTCCAGGGACAGCTCAGGATGGAGCTGACAAATCCTTGGAATTGTGACCTTTTCCCCAGGAGAAGCTGGCCTTGCCCTTTGACTCCTCTTTAGGCCTCTTATGGTCGACAAACCTGTGTGCAGTTTTAGTCTCTCAGAAGTTATTTTGTTTACTTTGTGTCAGAATAGAAGAGCCCCTGATTTGCCCATGGTTTAATAAATATCTGTGCTGTTTGTTGCTGTGGAAAACCTTTGGGGTGGCTCTTGTCACACACCAGGGCCTGCAAACACGAGGGGCAGGTTACAGACCTGACAGCACAGGGGATGGAGCCAAATGTGCTCTGCAGGCAGCTTTGGGGGAATTTGTCTGAAAATTGTGCCTGTTTGTGGAAACAGGGAAGCCTCTGTAGCATTTTCTCTTCATTTTAGTCCTGCTTGCTCTTATTTGGGGCTTCCTTGCGAGCCCAACCCTGTGACTGCTGGACTAATTGAAAATTCACCCCAGGACTGAAGGGTCTTTGGTCACATCAAATTGTTTTGTCAGGAAGAATTTTCTGTCTCTCACCCTTTTACCTCCATGATTTACACCAATGATTTACCTAATTTTATTATCCATAAATCATTCTTCCCACTGTGCTAACTCCAGGCCATTCTCACAGCTGCTCTGGTACCTTTAGGGGGATTTTTCCTTTAAGATTGAAGCCCAAAGCTCAGTGGGAGCTTTTTTGTACTGAAAAGTTCTTAGGGAATGATGGTTTTAGTGTGACCTGGGCCCAGGCTGAATCCCATGGGAGGTGTGAATTCTCTGCTCCTTGACCTGAATGCACTCTGGAGAGAGAAGGATGTTTAAACATCGTGTGATGAGGAAGAACACATTTTACATGAAACTTCAGTGTTTTCCATATCTTGTACACCTTTTTAACCTATGTTCAATCAGAAGCATTATCTTTGGAAATTCATAATGATTCCTTTGGGCCTGCTGTATGGATAATTCTGTGTGCTGTGTCTGAAATACGTGGTTTGCCCCAAATGCACAAATTTGGTTACAGCTCCTTGCTGCTTATCTGTGTTTGAGTTTTAATGATGTGGTGATGGGTTAAAATCCCCCAAACCATTCACAGTGTGGGCTGTGGAAACTGGCACTCTGCTACACACCATGTCTGATTTCCCAGGGAATAATGGGAATTCTTTTGTAGGCAACTGGCTGAAGGATTTCTGTATTCTCCTTTCCCCTTAGCACGGAGCTGCAGCTCTTTGGGAACATTTGTCAGCCAAGATGAAACCTGGCACTCTTCACTCCCACCCCCATGGATTTCAGGATCAAGCAGTCCCTGCTAAGGATGTTATTCTCATATTATTTTAAATCTGAAATGTTCAGCACATTTATGACTGGAGGTTGTAACTGGAGCAATGCTCAGTGGCTTATAGAGTGTGTACACAATATAAATTCCTCTAAACACTGATATTTTTTGATAAAGTAGGGATTGCTGCTTTATCAAAAAAATAAGGGGAATAAAGACAAGGTTTTAAACTTTTGAAGCCATCCATTTTATTTTGCTATCAGCAGTTATTCCTGCTTCAATTAATGGTGTTAATCATGGCCACGACCAGCTACAGAGGACACTTGTGTAACAAAGAAATCTGCCCCACCTCACCCTACCAATGCTGCAATTAAAAAATAATTATTAAAACTGTAAGCAATTGCACCTTTCATTCATGCCAATTTCTCACTTGACATTTAAGAATAATTTTTTTAATTGGGAAACAGTTTACCATAGAATGATGTGAGTGTTTAGAAACAGTTTGGATAGAAGTTTTGCCAGTCCTTTTGACTGCAGATGTATTCAATGGTTTTCTAAAAGGATTCAAGATGGTTTTCAAATATAATTTGGTAAAACTTGTTTCCTACTGTGTTCACAGACTGACAAAGAATAAGTGTTGTACAATGTAAACTTCTTTTTTTTCTTTTTTTAGGTTTGAAGTTTTTTCCCTGGTTCATTTTACATTTTAATGATGGGAGTCTTAAATAAATAGATAAACTGGCCCTAAAATACGCAGAGACAAAACTGTGCAAACAGATCAGAACCTAAACAGCTTTGGTGTATTTATTGCATGGGTTTTTTTTAGCCTACAGATTTCAGCTCTATTAATAAAACTTCACTGAATTAATAAAACAAAAAAACCCTTCATAACTTGTCTGTAAGAAGCTTATTTGAGGAAAACTTGTGTGCTGGGTTAGAAGGTTTCATGTGTGAGCTGTAGCAAGCTGCTGGCAGTACAATTCCTTGGCTTGAGGGCAGCCCAAGCCCTCCTGGATCCCCTGTGTGCAACAAGTAGGGAAAAGCACTTCAGGATCAGCTCTGAGATTGACTTCCAGCAATTGTGCCAAAAATTCAGAGTGCATGTTTTTTACAAAGGAGAAGTGTTGGGCATAATCCCAATCCTGAAGGAATTAATTTTATGGCATTTTGTGTAGTCAGGAATTCACTTCTTTGATCTCCAGACCACATACTTCCCAAGACTCTTTTGAGGTTTATTTTCTCTTTATTTGCTTTATATGTTGCTTTAAACAAGAAGAAGTGAAAATATATCATGGACCTTTTTAATATTTGTAATATCTCTGACTGCTGGCATGCAAGGACCTGTTAACCTTTAACAGGTTGTTGAAGGCAGTTTAGTGATGCTGGAGGAAGGAAAGGTAAAATGAAGGTAAAAAATGAAGGTAAAAATGAACCTCTGAAACTGGTCTGAGTTTTAGCACTGGTGTGAGCACCTCTCCTCACATGAATTTGGAAGTAGGAGAAACCATACCTGGTATTGCTGCAATTTCCAATCTAGCAATTGGAAATAGAGAAAAAAATACCACAAAAACAGTCCAGGTTCCACTTTTGCTCAAAATCTCATGTGGTTAATGGTCCCATGTGTATTAAAATGTAGCTAGAAAAGAGATGTTTGGTTTGACACCAGCTTTTGCTTATCTTCAGATTTTGTTACAGCTTAAACTGGGATTCACCATCCAGCTGCTAGTAAGGGCATCTCTTTCAGTGGATTGTGTCATGGAAGAAATTTAAATCAACAAATATGTTGATGCTTTATCCTTCTAAAAAAAAACCCCAAAAATTAACTGCCTAATACAGAGTTACCAAAAAAAAATGAATAAAAAAAAAGGTTAAGCTGGCTTTGTTGAATCCTCAGAAATATTTTCTGTACTCCTACTAGATAAGATTGAATCTTTGCCAAAGAGTTGAAAAAGTGAAGAAAATGGGTTTCCCAGTAGTGTCTTGCCTTGGGTAATGTTTTTTAAGGTTCATCTGAGAACACTGGATTTCAAAGATCCTCAGTAGACAGCTCTGACAAGGTGATAATCGTGCTCTCCACCGCTGTGATACCTCTGAGTTTAAGCCTGGTTTTACTCAGTGGAGTAAGGATGGTGTAAAGTGGCATTAGAGCCCTTTTCTGAATGGATGTACAGCTGAGAATGCAATGGTGTCACTCCTCAGAGAGCCAGGAAAGGCTGCTGCTCGGAATTACACAAAGTGCCATTATGCAGGAGGCAGCAGCAGCCTGCAGACTGTTGGAGGAACAGAAATTCCCCAAAAGAAAAATTACAAATCACAGAAGGAAAAAAAAATAAAAATAAGAAAGGATTAGAATAGATCTATTTAGAAATTGGATTTTAGGGTTTGTGCTGGTTCAGATGCTGTGACACAGCACTGGCAAAGCTGAGATGAAAATCACAGTGGGATCCCTGATAAGACCCTGGCACTGGAAATCAGGCATTAGTTACTGGAAAAGTAAACCAGGGTCTGAGGCCTAATGCCTTCAAATGACTTAATTGTAAATTAAAATTACCATCAAAGCAGATGCTGCATTCTTGTTTAGAGTGTTTTGTCTCATCCTGCTAACATTTGCAGTGTCCCCATGCATCTTGCTTTGTGCCACAGACAGGCTTAGACAGACAGCTTTCTGAAGAAGTGCAGCATTACTCTGGAATGGAAAAAATTCCATTAATTAAGATAACAAGTGAAAAATATTTTGATTACAGAAAGCTCTTTGGGAGCAAATTAGCAAACTGACACCGTATGGTGTCCACATTTTTGTGGTGTGGCCATATGGAAGAATTAGACACTGAACTGAGCCAGTGTTCCAATCTCATAGAGAGAAATTAAAACTTTGATCAGTTTGTAGCCAGCACTGCTGCCTCGTTGATGCACACAGACTCAGGAAGTCTGTGCTTGTGTCTGGGAGCTATGTGGATGAGTTAATTCATTTACAGAGCTGACAAATAGCTGTAAATGAATTTCTGGGCCCCAGCTGAGGCAGAAAGTTTATCTGCAAAGAAGGTTTATTAGATCTTGCAGTGACAGTGGAAGTCCCCTAGTGTGTGTCTAGCCCAGCTTGTTACTGTGCTGAAGGTTTATTTTGTTGCTTTGGTGCTGTACCTGCTCCTTGTGCAGATTTGTGATGATTACTGTAGATGGCAGCAAAAGCTAAATAAAATACAAGGATTTAAAGAATTAATTAAACCCCTCCCTCCTGCTGTCCTGAGTGTGCATTTTGTCTTGGTGCCTGCCAGCTGTTCTTGAGGATGGAAGCAATTATAGGCAGCAGAAGCCAAATTAAATTACATATTGAATTAAGGTTTCACTCATAGGCAGTTGGGGGGTTTGTGGCTGTGTTGGTTCTCGGTGTGTGCTGTCTCAGATACCAAAAGCCAATTTTAAAGCTCTCCTGATGGTCTCTGAATTCCCCCTTTTTTGCCTTTGTGTGCCATGATGTCAGGAAGGAGCAGCAGCAATTCTGACAAACGATAATGCCTCTGGGAGTATTTTATTTTTCCTCCTGTAATAAGTCTGCTGTTTGGTTTCTTTCATTGCAATTAAATTAGTTTCCTCTTTTATTTTTAATGTCCTTCCTTGCCCCTTTTGTGTGTTGGCTGCTCTCAGTTGCCACTTCCTTTCTGCTCAGAACACGTCAGGAAAAATGGTTTATTGTGCCATCAAGCTAATTAGCTGTTTAATAAGAGAGGATTTTCTCTTGCAATATCTCAGAATGCAGAAGAAGCACAGGACAGCCTCGGGACAGGCACTGGCCTGTTGGAAGTAGTTGCAGGATTTGGAATAGTGGATGGATCTTTAATGGGAAATGACTCCCAATGTTAAGCTTATTACACAAAGTAAAAGATGACTTTTAAATATTGAAAGGGCATAAAACCCAAATGATTATGGGTGAACTTGAGAGCAGGATTTAGGGGCAAGTAATAAATAATAAATGTGGCAAAAGGTCCATATGTGATTAGCAAAATTGCTTGAAAAGAGCAAGCTGTGAGAGCTGGGGGTCTGCACTCTTTGTTTTTACTCTGAAAACCATAAAACTCAATTTTCTGCATGGCAGACATTTAAAATTAGGCAAAATGTAGTGCATCAAAATGACCCTGTGCTTTTGAAATATTTCTGAAATCCCTTTAAAATGAAAAAGAAGGATGGCAAAGTATGGAACTGCTGTTTGACAATTGTGTTCAATATATGATGAAGGTGGGCACAAAGCTCTAGGTATTAAAGCTTATGAATGTATTAATGCACTGCTTTGGGGGAATTAAACTTTAATATTGATGATAAACCTTCCATAATAAAATGTGTGGAGAGTGAGAGTAAATCTCTCTTGCCAAGTCCCCAAACTATTTAAATAACTGCGTGCAAGCTGCAGCATCTCCTGAGATATATTATAAATGAACTTCTGCATACGAATGTACATTGTGCACAAAGTGGTTTTCCAGCTGCCCTGGAAAAGAGACTGTCCCAAATGACTGTATTTCGTTAAAGTGATTGATCTCTAGCATCGATTCCACAATATTTCTCTCCAGATACACATCATTCACTACCCAGAGTGCAGCCCCGTGGGACATTCCCTGTTGACTGCTTTGAAATGGTGTGAAATTTCTGCACTGGGTTTTTCTGCCAGCCTGATGTTGTTATTTTTAGATAACATTATGGAAGAGAGATTGTAGTGCTTTAAAATATGAAATGCTGGGGAGATAGAGGAAATTGTGAGTTATGGTGATCTGCAGTGTAGCAGCAGAGTATTGAACAAGTATGTCTGGAAAAAAAACCCCAAATTCGTGCTTCCCATCAAGCTGGAGGAGGAAAATGTCATTTTAGAGAGCCACTGTGGAAAGTGAAGCTGTTCTGGAAGTTGAACTGCATGGAGCTGACATCCAGTCTGTTTATTTCTTTCCTACCAGAGTACAGGAATGTAAAATTTGCCTTTAGAAGAGCTTGTGTGATGAACTCAGCTGTACAAACCTGAGGAACAGTTAATGACTCGAGCAGCTACACTCATCTGCTGATCTTGGGATGTTGCACTGCCACTTTAGATCTGTATCTGCAAAGTGGAAGAGAACTTATGGCAGAGCTGCAGCTTTCAGAGGGTGTCAGCAAAACCTTGAGGAAAACAAATCTGCTCTTTGTTCTTTGCCCTGTTTACAAGGTGGGAAGTTTTAGGAGAGAGTCCACCGTGCTTCCACTTGTGGAAAATTCATGAAGAAGGTAAGTTAAAGCAGGAGGAAATTCTGGAAGCCAAACCCAGATATGTATCAGACCTGAAAAAAGAGCTTTCTGCAGATGGTTGTCAATAGCAATAACACAGAAGTGAAATGTTCAGCTGCTACTCTGGCAGCTTTTATTTCAAAAGCTTCACTAAAAAGTGTGGCTTTGTTTACTTTGGTGTCTTGGATTATTGCAAGTATTTTATATTTTCAGTTCCTGTAAGTGTGGTATCTTCTGGTACCTGTAACAAGCTGAGCTGTGCAGTCACCAAAGGATTCCTAGCACTGTGTTAACCTGGAAAAACTTCTCTCTGTGATTAATTCACTTTTTGGGAGATGTCCTAATGACCTTCCAAGTCACCAAAATGGCCATAGGAACACGGCAGCCTTTTCATTTATACTTTTACAAAGAGAAAGACGTTTTTTAATCGTGATACTGGAAGAAATATTTTTTAAAATTTCTACTTAACAGGAAATCCTTATGTCTGATCAATTCTGGGCATTTTGAAGTAGTCATTGCTGCTTCTAAAGTTAATCAAAACTTACTGCTGTGTAAGAAAAATCAATGGAAAACAGATTGAGATCATATAAGAATAATTCAGCTGCAGGGCCTCTCTAGTTTCACCCATCAATAAGCAGGAGCTTGAGTGCTAAAAGTTTCATGTGCCCTCCTGATGTCTTTATTAATCACCTGAGTGCTAAATCCTCCCATTTACCAAACTTCATGGATCTGTTTGCAGTTACAGGGTGGGGGTTTTGTGATGATTGGGACATAAAATTTTGCCTACAGGATCTTTCAGGAATTTCAAGATGTTTTCAATGCAGATGCAGCGAGTTACAATTAGATCTGGTTGGAAAGGACACTTGGGTTGAGAATTCATTGTGGGCAAAAAGTGCAGGGAAGTTTCCTAAAGGTGTTTCAGTTCCATTTGAACAAACCCTGAAACTTGAGTTTTGGTCTCTAGTATACAAAGTTATATTCTGCATTTATATAATTGTAGTCTTTATTACTATATAAAGAATATGCAATTATAAAAAAAAATTAATGTAAATATCAAGTATATATGATATAATAATTGCAATTGTAAATGTAGATATGATATGAAATATTCTCCACATATACATATTTTTAGTCTTTTTTTTTTGCTGTTAAGCACATTATAAAATAGAGTGGTTAAAACATTAACCAGAAATCGCTGCTGAGTCATTTATGGTTAGTGGCAGAACTGGAAGTGTGCATTGCTTTGACTTTGTGGCATGTCTGCAGCCATTGTCATTGCAGGCAAATAATTGGCAAAGCCATCTGTTCCAAATGCAGGCTGAACCTCTGCACTGTGGCTTTGGGCACAGTTAGACAGTTATTGACTTGGGAAGATGATTGAAAACAGGATTTGCCTAATACACAAATTACTGTCCATTAGGTGATTATTTTTTGGTGCTGTCGACCTTTTCCTGCACCTCTCCCTATATTTGTAGGAACACTATGCTGGAATTTAAACAAACATTTGATGGCAGGCTGTGAAATTCCTCATCAGCTCTCAGTGTTTGTCCTCCCCAGCAGCTTCCCATGAGTGTGGTTGGCATGGACCACATGCCAGAGAAAAATACGTTACTGCTATGGAAAAATTAAATTTATTTCCCTCTTTTCTTTAGGATACGTTTTATTCAATCACTCTGGAAACAAGGTAAAGCTGTAGTTTGCTTTTAATCTGAGGAACTTGTAATTTCTTCTGACTTCATTTGTTTGTGCTGAGGACAGGCAGAAATTGTTTCTGTTTGGGTTGTCCCTGTGTTCCCACTGGTCAGCTGGAACCAGGCTGCCCAAATGTCTGTAAAATAGAATTGATGTCCTGATTAGCTGTAGTTCAGAAGGAATCTTGTGTCCTGTTGGACAAAGAAAAAGGAATTATAGCTTTTGCCTATTTATAAAAGTACTCTTCATATTTAGCAAAGGATTTTGGGACAGTAAAAATAAATTTACTTAATATGCCCATTTAAAAATGGTTATTCTTGAAATTGCCCTAATTATTTAATTTTAATTATTTTAGGAAACAAATGGTCTTTTAACTCTGCAAGCAGTGAACAATCAAAATAGGTAAATACACAGATATTTGCATGCATTTTCCTGTGCATATCAATATGTCACAAGAGCCTACTCAGTGGAGTGAAGCAGCATCTTTGTAGTCATTAAGAACCACTAATGAGTGGTTGAATAATGATAATTCTAAAGACCTATTTACCTGATAGATTTTATGGTCCTGATGGAACTATCAGAAGCTAAATAACAAAGATTTTAAAATGTCCTAAATATTTCTAGAAGACCTAATTGTTCCTAAGGAGCTCCATTTACAGTCAGCCTGGCAAGCTGCATTTGAGTATTTGTAGGAATGAATAATCTATTTCTGATGCATGGCATGCAGCAGCATGGCACCCTGCAGCTGTGGAATAGAAAAAGTCAGGTAAAGTGAAGCTTTCTTTAATCAAAAGGGAGAAAAGGCAGGTATGGCTCCTGCAAGGACATGATTTAGATGTTGGTTTCTTTACATTCTCTTGGCACAGAAGTTGTGTGTCCAGTTAAGCCCAGCCCAGGCAGAGGTGAGTGTGTTCAGCTCCTGTTAAACCAAGGAGTGAAATATCCTGAGGTTCTTCATCCAGGAAGGTGGGGAGGTCTGTATTAACTCAAAATTTCTGAGAAATTTCTAATAATTTCTCATTTTCTGTTAGTTTAAGGTACTAGCAGATGAGTTTAGCTTTTTCATAGTGTTTTTTCTTCCAAACCAATTTAATTCCCAGCTCCCAGTGGCCCATCCTGCCCAGCTGGGGCTGGAGGACAGGCATCTGTCCCTAGTGCCCATTTCCAGTTCATCTGCAATAGCATTTTCAGGAGTTTGGTTTCTCTTCACCACACAGCCTGAACCTCTGTGAGAGAGAATCCATGTTAAATATAAGGATCACTGGGGCCTTGATGCATTTTCCAAAGCCAGGTCCATCCAGGTAAGTGCCTAGGAATGTGAATGCTGCCTTTTAAGAACATTTTCCCATGCTTAGGAGTTTTTCCTCTTCAGTTACAGATCTTTATCTTTTAAAACATAAATCATTAAATAGATCTCCACTCCCATGCCTATTGCTTGAAACTGTGTATTAATTTCCACTTTTTACTTTTGTAAGACAGGAGAACTTTTGAATTTTATTTTTTAAGGAAATGATCAGTGAGTACCACATGAGAGCTGAACTCTGCAGTGACACTGGCAGCTCTCCTGGCATGGCTGGGCAGCTGCTGTGCTCTAGCAGATGCTTGTTTTACCAGATTTAGTCTCCCTATTGTTTTCCCAAGCTCATTATTCTACCTGCAGTCTGTTTCCCTTTGTGCTGACACGATGCAAGGTGAGGATCTGTGCCAAGCACAGCAGAGCTCAGGTTCCTGTATCCCAGCCCCCTGACTTTGCTGCTGCTCAGGCTTCCTGACACAGCTTCACTTCGGTACCTGCTGGCTCAGAAGACACCTGAGCAGGAGAAATGTCTGGTTTTCACTTCCAACCAAAGAAATATTTTCCTTGATTTGTAACGATGATGGTTAAATAGGTGAAAATATTCATCGTGCAACAAAAGAATTCTTTTGTTATAGCATGGATATTTTGTTTTTCTCAAACTGTGCTACTAATGAACATAAAGTTAAAAGATGTTTGGCAAAGACACCTTTAAGAAGTCACTGATTTTACTACAGAACACATCTAATTTTATTGAGCTGGAAAAGACAGTTCATTAGGGAAACAATCCATAATTTGAAGTATATTTCATTTTAGTTCTATGATTTCTTTTCCATGTTCTAAATTTCCAGTGACTTTGGTTATCCCTTCAGCCTTGCAAAGGTGACCAGGCTTTAGAAGATGAAGAACTCCCTCATGTGAATGCCAGCCCTGTGTTTAACATCTGCTGCTCTTCCACAGATAAAACTCTAGGAACAGTGGTGTTAGGTACAGATTAGGTGTGTGTGGAGTCCAAATAACAGAGTAAAAACTGCAGATGCTATGAATAGAACAAGCTAAGGCAAGTACAGGCTTCTCTAGATCTCATTATACAGGAATAGTCTCCTCATTAGCTCATTTGACTCAAGTATTTCTCCTGCTGGGTTGCTATTTTTGGGTTCAAAGTGAAGAAAAAAAGGACAAATAATGTGTTTGCTCTTTGCTGCCATTAGTTGTTAATGATGTTTAGAGAGATATTTCCACAAATATAGCCCGTCTGCACCGGTGTGAGTGCATTTCCATCTGTATCAGCAGCAGTGCTTGTTTGCTTAGAGTGGAGTGGGAATGAGGAACTTGACATTGGAACATGCAAGGAGTGTTTTGCTGTGTCCTTCACTCAGAGAATCCCTGTGGCTCAGCAGTCCTGGACACATCCAGGATCTCTGTGCACAGGGCTGGGAGTAACAAACTACACTGGGAGTTGGTAATCTGAAAGAATGACCAGATTCTAAATTTTGCAGCTGTCTCTGGTTTTATGGCCAGCTGAAAACTCTGCATCTGAAGGCAGCTGCAACTGGGAGCCAAAAGCTGCCATCTGTGGTTGTGCTTTCCAGGCTTGAATTAAATAACCAGCTCCTGAAAGCTGAGTAAAGCTCATCTATGGGAGTTTTGAAATGACCAGTTGTGCTCAGGAACAATTCTCTAGTCCTGAGAGCTGGCTTGCCTAGGTGTGCATGTGGTTAGAAATAAAGAGGTATGGAAATCCTCTAAGGTTTGATCCATCAATGCTGAAATATCCCAAAAGCAAAGAGGTCTGTAAATACGTCTGCATATCTGTGTATGAATATTAATGATTCAGGTGCTACTCTCCAAAATTGTTGAAAAAGTCAAGATCTTTCACATTCATCCTCACCTTCAATTCTTGTCAGGCATTGTCTGCCCAAACTTATGTAAAATAGCAACTTTTATTCATTGTATTATTGTGAGTTAAGGCTGAAAAAGCAGGGGTTGCTGAGATTAAGGGAGAGGAAAACCTCTGAAGCTGTACTGGCAGTCTTTAGATGCAGGAAAAGTTGCTGCAGAGACTCAGGCAATGATGATAATGCAGATCCACAGGGAAAAGAGCAAATGGTAATGGGCTTAAATTGTAGCAAAAGAGATTGAGATTTAGCATTAAGAAAAGCTTTCGAAAAGAAATGGAATAAATGACTTGGGGAAAGTGGAGTTTTCATAACTGAAGGCTTTTAAAACCAGGTTAGATGGATGGCCCTAAGGAATGACTTGAGTTGTATATCCTGCTTTTTGAAGTTAATTAACTGTCTTATTCTTCTGGCTCCTATTTCATTTTCTTTGATGCTATTTCTTTCTCTTTGTGAATGTTTTAGTGTTCAGAAAAAGTTCTTGGTCAAATGTACAACCAAAGGAAAACAGTTTATCAAAAACATTGTTTTAAATGGCAGTAAAGCCCCTAAGTATTTTCCTCTTTACTTATTTTCATTAAATAATGAAAGTCAAGTCAGCTCAGTTAAGTCTTGCTCTGGAAATTCCAGGTTTGTTTACTTTTTAATGAAAAAAGAAAAGCTCTAATTGTAAACTAGGTGCAGGAAACTCCTGTTGCCCATTGCACTGCTGTTAACCTCCCTACATCTGGAATGTAGAGCAGGCTTTTGAAAACCTTGGACAACCGGTTAATTATGAGGAAGAAGTTGTTGTGAGCTTTTGTTGAAGGCTGGCTGTGATCACCAGGACACCTCTGTAATTATCCTGGAGCACCCCTTGGATCAGGAGCCTGCCCTGGGCTGGGCAGTGTGACAGATGTGTTTAAAGTGAGCACACTCCTGTCACATCAGCTCTCGCTGCTGCTGAGGTTCCAGCTCTTCTGGCAGCAGTTCCTGGTGCTCCTGCTTCACTCCCTGCTCTCCCAGGGCTGTGAATCCCTGCTCCAGGGTGCTTTCTCCAGCTCCTGACCCAGCAGCAGCTCCAAAGCTGCAGCACCTCATCCCTGGATGAAGCCACACCTGGGACTGCAGGTGGCAAAGCAAAAACAAAGCACTGGGGTTGTGGTGCTTGAAAATAAAGGTGATTTCCTTTCCAGGACAGGGGAAGGGTCTTGATGGGGAATATGAGTATTTGTGTTAGTTAAACACTGCAATTGCATCTTGTTCAGCTGTGAGAGACACACTGCTGAGTCACTCCTGATTGCTTTATGCAGAACATGCTCTGCCTGTGCCTAAGGAGGGTTATTAAAGACTGCTGAGTACAGAGAGCTTTAACAAAGAGATCTCAGAGTAAACACTGACATTTGTTACTGCCTCTGTTTAGCACTGCTGAAGGTCCCTGGGAACTTGGGAAATTGAGCTGTCAGATCTACGAAGATGAAATGAAACTTTGTTCTATGGCTTCAGTCCCTTAGGAAAGTTTTTCAGGTCATTTAGCATCACTACTGTGAGGAGAGCTTATTATTATTTTCCTAAAAATTATTCCCTTTTGTTGATAAATGTAGAGTGACAGCTTGGCATTGCTATTAGCCCATTTCTGTTTGGTTAAGGCAGTGCCTGAAAGACTGACAAGGCATTTTGCAGGCAGCTTGCCTGGTCTGTGGGCAGGACAGGATGACTGATGGGTGTCAGATGGAACCACAGCACCAATTGACTTGTAAGTTGTAGTTAAGCACATTCACAGGATGACTTGGCAAGAAAGCACAAAATGTTCTGGGAGGAAGATTCACTTCTCACTAGTTCCAGGCTTAAGCATAGCTGCTGTTTGAAAAAGAGAGAGATTCAGGGAGATGATGAAATGAGAGTGAAACCAACTTTTGACTCTTTGGAACTCTTAGACTGGGCCCTGCCTGAGATTTTGTCAGTCTAATCTGCAAGGAGGAAAACCTCAGTGTTTACAGAATTCTTCTTAACACTTTATTTGGATTGCTGCTCTAATGAGTTTTTGTAAAATGTGTATACTGTATTGCCAAGCAATTTCAGAGATATAAACGTGGGCTGTTTAAAACACAACAAATTTCCACCCTGAAAATATTAGCTGTGAATAAAAAAAAAACAAAACCCAAAAGGCTTCCAAATTTTCATAGTGATTTTCAACTCCATGACTATGGGCATGGAAAGGGCTCTCTGGGGATTTAAGGATGGAACAGCTCTGATCAATGTTTGGCTCTCAGAATTCCATGTTGTATGAACCTGAGGGAGGAGGGAGCCATCACTGCTCTGCTCAGTGTTTTGGAGTTATTCCTGTTGTGCTGGGAATCCAGTTCTGCAGGTTTTTCTGTCCCTCATCCCCCTCCTCCCCCAGCCATGCAGGCAGAGTGGGGAGGATTCTGATCTCAGCCTTCCCTGCAGCGAGAGCAGAGCTGGGAAGATGGAGCTGCTCTCTGCACAGCCCTGGGTGATTAAAGACTAAAAATGTAACGTAGGCTTAGCATTAAATTCATGTTTACACCTTCAGGCAGCTGCACTGAACATTGGCTCTCGGAGTTGCAGTGCTTATCAGTACTTTTCTGAATATAAAGGGGTATTATGGCTTCTGCTATCAAGCCCCACAATCTGCATGCAGGATTCTTTTCCTTTAAGACGATAATCTCTTTTCCATTGCTTCCTGAGGAGTGAAAGAGTGAAGGCCAAAATCTGAAATGTGCCAAAATCCACTGCTCCTCTGGACACACAGCAAAAAAGAGTCACTCTTTGTTACAGGGGTGTTATTTACAAGCTGACTGTTGTTAATGGATGCTTCACTGCATGTAAAGAGAATAGTTTTCTTTGGGACATTAATTTTTGACTCTGTGTCCATTTTACTGAATGTCCTTTTCACAGAATCACAGAATCTCCATGTTGGAAAAGACCTTCAAGGTCATGGATTCCAACCCAGCCCTAACACCTCAACTAAACCACGGCACCGAGGGCCAAATCCAGAGGGTGACTCCACCACCTCCCTGGGAAAACCATTTCAATGCTTTATCACCCATTTTCTGACAGCCCCAGCCAGTGCTCCTGCCAAACAGCGAGCTCTAATACTGCTGTTAACTACTGCTTATTTATTAACATTTAATTAGATGCCATTTGATTTATAATCCAGTGACTCTAGTTTAAGAATCAGTAAGCCTCAGATAACAGACCAGGTCCCAGGTAGAGAAACTTCCCACATGAATTCAGCTTTAGTAAATAACCAGGGAGCTGGTTCAGTGTTTGAAAGAGATCAAAACAGCAGGAGCCAGCACTGGCTGCAGGAATGTACCTGCTGTGGGTAGGGGGATGTTCAGACAAGCAACAGGAGATATAAAACATAGTTAGTTCATCTAGATCTGTTTGAATTTCAGCTATTTCCTGTGGCTATGCAGAAGCAGAGAGGTTTGCAGTGACTGGAGGCTGCAGTGTTGTCCTGCCCAATGCTGAATTTCAGCCCTAGGCAGAACAAGGCCCACATCATAGCCCACATTTATTTGAAACAAGTATTCAGCCTGTTCTCCTGATGCTGGCAGAGCAGACCCTGTAGCTGGACTTGTGACTGTCAGAGGCTGTGCATGAGCTGTGGGGTGGGAATGCTCAGCTCTCTGTGCAGGCTGGCTGCTGTAAGCTGGGGCTGATGTCTCTTTCCCTTTTCCTCCGTTTCCATGTTGGACACTGTCGTGGTTTAAAACCAATAACTAAGAAAATTATTTATTTCTTGCTGTGAGATATGGATTAGAACAAGAGCAAAACAGGCATAAAACTTAAAAGGAATAAA
>NC_031783.1:3284531-3313177 GCF_001522545.3 Parus major
GGTAGGGTTCACAAGTTGATCCCACTTTTCAATGGCCTAAACTGCTGTCAATTCTCAGCAATGACCGATAATTGGTCAGGAGAAAAGACTCCATGCAGTTCCCAGAAACTTCAACTTTTCTTAAAGTAACTCCATGACAGACACGCTGGCAGTAATGCACTGGATATGTTCAGTTTGGTTTGTTAAAGCCAAACAAACACTGAAATGAGCATCTCTGTATCATTTCATTTGTGAATGACCTCTGGTGAAATCAGTGCTTCCTTTCTCTTGCTCAAAAAATGCAGTCTTGTCATTTCAGAGGGGTGTGTGATGATGGACACAAATGTGGAAAGCTTTTGTCTTGTAGCAGAGGGTCTCTCAAACATCCAAAGGTTAAGCATGCTCTTAAGTCAGGACAAGTTTGTGTCTGGAGCCTGGGATGTCTGTGGGGCACAGGGACCCAGGGAACACTGGGACTGCCTGTGCTGCAGGATTTCAGTGCTGGAAGCCCAGGAAAAGCCTGTGTCACTTGTGTCAGGGGACACAAGGTGGCACCTGTTATGCAAATGTTGAGGAACCACATCAGGTTACAGCTGGGTATCAGTGCAGAGTTCAGGGGAAACTGGTGAAAATTCTCACCTTGCAATTTCAATAAAGACTTGGACATTTGCTAAGTCACTTTTATAAACCAGTAGGAACTGTTTAAAATGCCCCTTCTGTCCTGTAAGCTTCTTCACAGATGGTTTAATCCTCCTCAAAGCCTATTGTTAGGGAAATTCTGTCTGGTTTGAAAGTATTAGCGATATCTTCCCTTGAATTTGATGTCCATTTCAGAAGTGAGTTCTCACCTGTCAAGTACAATTTGGTGTTGGCAAACAGCCATGCAGAGCTCTAACTGCACATCTCCATGCCTTCAAACTAAAACAGCCACAAATCATTTTGACTCCCAGCTCTGTTCAGGGAGCAACCAGAGATGAAAGTTTCATCATGAATAAATGAAAGCTTTTTGTGACTTAAAGCTGCAAGTTTTAGCTTGTGGAGAAGTTTGATTTCAATGCTTTATTTAGGACAGGATTCAGCGTTATGACATAAAGGGGTGAAGGTGCTGCTGGTTTTTGGATGGGACCTCAGAGAAAGGCCTGTGCTGTAATTTCCCTGGTCTCCAGGGTTGTGTGGGTGCATTTGCATTTCTATCAGGAGGGCACATCTACCCTGTGTCCTTTGCTCAGGTTTTTGTGCACACTGATCTACTCTGCAGTGAAACAAATAATTACAGAGAGCTCCTTTTGCTGCAGCCCAACAGCTTAGAAAAGGTGGATTCCCTGTGCTGTCACTGGGAAGAAAAGATATCTTTAAGGGCTTCTTTTACTTCTCATTATCCTCCTCTGACTTTGTTAACAATAAACTCACTTTCTACCTCCAAGCTGAGCCTGTTTTGCTCTTGCAGTGATTTCTCCTGGACCTTAACTCATGAACCCTTTGTTGATTTTTTCTCTCCTCTGCCCATCTGTGGCAGGGGAGGGTGGAGTGAGTGACTCTCGTGTTTCCTGGAGTTTGCCCAGTGCCAAACCATGGCATCCATGACAATTCCAACTTGGCATTTATTTGAGGTCTTGAAATAGTGACAAAATTCAAAGTGTCTCTGTGGAGCACAGAATTGGACACAAATGATGGCTCTGGGTTCCACTTCCCTGAGGAGCAATCTTTAGGAGGATATAGGTCCAGCACAGAGGACAGGGAGGGATGTCCTCATTCATTATTTATGAAATCACGACTCTGCTCTAAGTTCTAATATCTTAGAGCACTACAGAGACACAGAAAATTCTGGCAGAACTCTGTAATTCTGTTATTCTGGCTGCTGTTATTCCAGTTTCCAGAACATGCCATGGAAGCAGCCTAACCCCGATGGCAGAGAGCAGGGAGTTGCTTATGGGGAAGTGATACAAGGATTTTGCCTTAATTTCTGTTCTTGGTGCATCCATTCTCTGCATGTTTCAGCACTTTCTCAGAGCATTTCCCTTCCTTCTCTCTGGTTTACTGCTGTTTTTCTTTAGCTGACAGGTACTGTGGCACATTAGCACCAGCTACATAATTTCATAGCTTGTACCCCTTCATAAACTCACTGTCCAAAGTATTATTTCCTTGCAAGAGATATAGATTTATTTTTCTTAAATATACAAATTTTAAATTGCTCTCAGGACTCGAGCCATTTATTCTTAAATTGAATCTTATTTATTGTAATCCAGTTCCAACTGATAGAGCATTCCTCATATTATTCTGACAGAAATAAACACGGAGCTGAAGTGCTATCTTGGCAGAGTTATATGAGCTTGTAATAGCTGCATGCAACTGAATTTTCATTCCACTTTTATTTATTGGTAAGCTATCCTAGGATTTTGAATTGATTCCTCACTTTTGTTTGCATTTATATGTATTTCTTCAATAAAAGGAAGAAATCTCCTGTTATTTCAGGCCTCATCAACCTTCCTGAAAAATGACATAAATGCTAGTATATAAGGAAAATTGAAATACTCAACTGTAGTTTTTCTATCCATGCCAAAAGAAATCTGTGCTAAACCAGTAAGTGCTGAGGGCAGAAGGTGGCTTGGAATTGCAGGTGTGCATTGAAATGGCATTGAGAGAACAGGTATTATAATGTTTTAACAAATAACAGGTGGTGCATATGTTTAATTTTCCTGTGAATAAAGCAAACCTGGGATTCCAAGACTCTTGGGGGAGCTGCCCAGGCCCTGTGAACAGAATGCTGCTCTGACAGGAGCTGAGGGAAGGTCACTTGTCACAAATCACAGCCCAGGCTGGAATGCAGTGATACTTCAAATATATATCTTCATCAGTTCTTATCATTTCAAAGTCGTGGGAGTGGGGTCCAAGGCATGCTGCTGCTGCTAGTGGCAGGAGGGAAAGATGAGAATGCTTTGGACAGCTAGATGATGATTCTCTGTGGTATTCACTGGGGAGCTGAGGAGCAGCCAGCTGTGTTTCCTAAGGGCTTTGGAAACAGAGAGGTTGCAGCCACTGTTTAACCTGTAAAAACTGCTAATGCTCCACAGCAGTGGAATATTTATTTTCTGAGTCCAAACTCTGTCATGTTAGGCAAGCAGCAGTCCCTGCAGAGGAAATTTATATGCATATATTTATATACATATATTTATATGTAATATAGAAAAGACTGGACAGATTATGTCCTGGTCATTTTTTTTTTTTCCTGAAAGACTCCATGTAATGCTTGTTAATTTTCCAGTAATATAAGAGATACTAATTCTAAATAAGTGAACTTCACAGTCACATAATTATTCCCAGTAATGTAACAATATGCTTGTATTGATTATTTTCTGAAATTTCATGCCTAGAAAGTTGATCATAGCTTGTCTAAACTTTTTGGGGCAGGACAATGCAAAGTGGGAGGTGTATTGCTATAATTGAATATTAGTGCTTGGATTTGTGCATGGCTCCGTTCTAAGTGGTGCCAGAGAATCACATAAGAAGTGTGTTCTGTGAGAAGCAACCTGAAATAGTGATCAGGCAGGTAATAAATTTAAAATATAATCATTGACTGAGAATTCTGTAGTGTAATAAATATTTCCATGCTTGGGGGAACGAATAATGTGGAACATCCTGTGGCTGATCTTTTGCCTTTAAATCCACTTAATGAAAATGTTGTCTAGTTGGAGAATTAAGGATTTCCTGATGGGGTGTTTAGGTGATGGGGTGCCGTGGGAGAATGCTCCTGTGAGATTTCCAGCACTTTCTGCTTTGGTTGGTGAAAATCAGGAATGACTGGCAGCATTATCCAAGGCTGTTTGGAGAGGAGATACAGCCCAGCTGGGTTTCTCTGAGCTCCTAGCAAAGACAGAACCTTTTGATTTCTTATCTGAACTCAGCTGCAATGCCACTGGGGCTGTTCCAATCAGCACTCCCTGCAGGCTGGGCAGGGTTTGTTTCCTGACATCCCTGGGGACCTTTGCTGCTTTTCCAGTGCAGCTCCCAGCCCTGAGAGCTGGGTGATGATTATCACTGCTCCACAGATCCTGCTCCTGATTGTCGTCTAATACTCTCAGATAAATGTTCCTGAGTGACTTGTAGGTTACTGAAATCTCCTGCCTCAGTAAAGCTAAAGTAATTCTGCTCAGGAGATAATGGGCAATGTCAGACATGCTCATCTGTGCCCTTTGTGATTACGGCTTGAAAGTATTTATTTAACTCTCCCCGTGTTTTGTCTTTTTCTTCACCTTGATTTCACAGCAGATCCTGCAATAATTTACCCACTTCATGGACTGCTGGAGGATTAGGGAATGCATAATAATTCAGTTAAGCAGGAGTAGTTGGGGATAGTCTGGGTTTCTTCTTTCACTCCTCATATTCCTCATCTTTGGGAGACATCTCTCCCTGTTCTTTACAGGGCTTCATTGTTCAGCACTCTGAGGCTTCTTCTTGGCACATGGAAAAGAACATTTCCCATTAAGAAAAGCTCCTTGTGTGTCTTGCTCTGCTCTTTCTGCTGTGCATCTGAAGTTAGTGGTTGTTTCTGTTCCTTTACCTCAAACAAATAAACCCTTTTTAAAAGTTGCTCTTTTCTTGTGCTTCTAATCTTTTGAGCCCTTGGACAGCCATGTCAAGCTTCTGTTTGTTTTTCTACTGTGGAATCTCATGCTATTAGACACATTCAACTGCAAAATGAGTATTTGTATGATTTTAGATGATATAACATTAATATGCTTATCACTCCTAGTAAATCTCATCCTTGTTTCTTGACTCACTGAATCAGTATATTGGCAGCTCCTGACACACAGCCATTATCCTTGGCTTGTGATAGTGGGATTTCACAGAGAAGTTTGCATTAAATAGGATTCAGGACCATGGATTTAAAAAAATGAAATGTTTTCTTATATCCAATAAATAAATGATTTTTTCTGTGACTTTATGTTTTCCAATTTGTTTCTGTGTAACCTTTGATTCACTGAGTGTTAGCTGTTGGAAAAGGGGCAGTATAGGGGAATCATTATACTCCATAAATATATGAATATATCAGAGTTGATTAAATTATATTTTGATTATTTGGTGAAATGTTGTCTTTCAGATAAAGCTGAATACATGCAAAGACCATATATATATATATATATATATATATATATATATGTATAAATGGCTCCACATTCCAGTGCTAACTAGGAATTGTGAAACAGGGATAGTGTTATGTGCTCCTTGCTCTAAAGGACAGAGTTGGGGCTGGTTTTCTCTTTGGATATAGTAGGAAGGTATTTCTGCTGTGTAGAACAGGAAGTGAAACCCCTCAAGAATTCCAGATTCACCCCTGCAGTAAATGCTGGGAAGGCCTCATTCACCACCTTCTGTTACCCAGCAGTTTGAGAGAGAATTCTGCTGCTGTGGTATTTCTGCATGGAGCCCTGTTCTTTGCGTGTCTGGAGAAACCTGGGGGTGTTCCATACCCTGGAGCAGAGCTGTGGGATGTCTCCACTGGGGAAGCCACAATCTGTTCCTGGTTTAAAGGGTTCCTAGGTTAGAGCATTGTCTGTAAATTGATTTCAATTTGCTGTCTGCTCAGCCTTGTGCAGCCTTACATTCTCAGCCCTTTTCAGAATCCTTCAGGACATTGTTTTATTTTCATTAGAGAAGTCTTATGGGAATATGGAGTCCTCTTTCCAGAATATCTGAATATTTGCTTCATTCAGGAACTTCTGCTGCTTGGATATTGATTGTTCATAGTGTCTTCTGCTGGGGGACCCAGAGGAAGAAATAAAAACCTGTCAGGAACTTTGTATTTAACAAGGCACCAGCACTGCTGTGAATTGGACATGGGAAAGGAAAAATAGTTGTATTCATCTTATGGGAAAGAAGTACCACAGTGGGGGGGAATGCAGTGACCAGTCCTGGGGCTTTGGAGCTTCTCTGTTCCAGCCCAGAAAGGTTACAGAGCTCAAGGCAAACTTTTCAGGAGAAGGGCATGGATCTCCAGCCCCTTTAGAGCCATCAAATGCTGTCTTGTGCTACAGTGAGAGCACACTAAGGATATTTAAAAGAAAGATTGGACAGTTTTTGACTAAAAGAGAAATGGATTTCCACTTAAAAGTTTTCCCTCCATGAAAGCAGATGAGAACATTTCAATAGTTTCCCTTTTTTGAATTCTAGGATAGGGAAAAAACTCCATTATCCTATTTCCTATTTCCAGTCTGCTTTTCAACAGAAGGAAAGATTTCTTTTTGTTACTGCTATTTTCCTGTCCTTTTCCTCTTCTCTGAAGCTGATGCTTGAGGCTGCCCACCCTTCATGGATCTGAATGCTCCCAGCACCGAGCTGGGACTCGCTGGATGTCCCCAAAATCTTACAAGGCACAAGCTCCTTGCAGAGCCAGACCCCCACAGACTCCAGGCTCCCTTGGCTTTGCTCTCTGTTGTAAAGCCTGGTCCTTACATTGGAGAGGTGTGATGGGAAGGGACCTGTCCTGAATCTTTTTTTGCCAGCCCCTGCAAATCAGCTGTACTGTACCACACAGCACCCTGATTTATGTGAGACATCACGTATTGATGCCTTTATAGACAGCAACTTAGTGTTTCAGAGGAGTCTGCATGTTACAAAAAGGGCAGCAGGTGTTATTTAGACTAAATTGACCTTGAAATTGATTTCTTTATTTTATGACTTACTGAGGGGAGATTAATACTTTTTTTTTTCCTGCAGCCTGAAACAATTTACATGGTAATAGAAGGCATAGTCAGTCAAATAAATTGCTGGAAGTAGTGGTGTTCCAAGAAAGAAAATATGGATCTTACTTGCATTGATTCTTTCTATCCCCAGGGAGTAGCTAAGACTTTTAACACTGGGGAAAGACTGCCAAAATTTATTTTTCCTATTAAAGGCAGAAGAATGGATAGTAATGTCTGTTAGCTGACATTTACTCCAAACTTCCAGTTTGAGGGGTGGGGAGAAGGCTGTGCCCCATATAAAATTTAGGGAGCGTTTTATTGCTATTTCTTGATTTCTCTAAGGGCAGATGGATAGTAATGGGAATCATAAGAAACTTCTGGAAAGCCTGGCATGGACACAGCATAGCTGCCCTTGGTAACAGAGCAGGCCCTGAAAAGAAAATAGCCTGTAAATGGTTGTTGCAATTCCACCTCCAAGTACCAAGTAGAAATCACCTCAAAATACAAATGTTAATGGAAACAAGAGACCCAAAAGAAATTACCTGGAGGAGGCACTGATAGGAACATGAAGTGTGGCTCTACAGGAGAGAGAAAGTTTTTGTTTATTGTGCTGCTGCAGTGTTGAAACTGTGTAATTTCCATTTTCCTGTAGCCTCCAAGACAAGTGCATAGTTAAATGATTTGTCAGTGGCACTGTACTTTGCATAACCTGAACATGTACCAGATATTATTATGACACATTGCCTGAAAATGAGTGCGAAAGCAACTCCACAAACCAATTTTTTGTTTGCTGTAAATACAGAAATTGTGTAGAGGAAAGTGCCTTAGATGTGAAAACCATTATGATGAGAATTAATCTCCTTTGTCTGTCAGTGCTGAGTGCTGCTGCTGCTGCAGTGAGGGGATGGTGATTTCAGCCTGTGGGATACAGGAGGAGGAGAAGGGTGTTTGGTGGATCCCATTCCAAGTGTCTGGAATTACTGGGGAAGGGATTTGGGCTCTTGCTAACAGGCTTAGACTAGTCTGGATTGTTATTGGAATTCTCTGCCCTCCTGGAAACAACCTAGACCTAATGAGTATTGCTATTTTTGCTTTTATTTTCTGGTTCAGTGTTGCTGGATTTTCACAGGTGGTAAGAGAGTTATTAATAGGGAATACACCACGAGCTTCCCCAGGAGCTGTCCCACATGCAGCACTGGCCTAAAGCTGTTTATTAATTTGTTACTGGTTCACAGAGCTGTGCAATGCTTAGAAATTATCTGGGTTGGGGAGGAAAAAAGAATATATCTGCAAAATAGCTGCTTAAAATGTCATATTTATTTGGAACTCGGGGCATTGCCTTCTGGAAGAGTTGTGTGAAATAAAAAGCGTCGTCTCTCTGCCTGCCTGCCTCTCCAAGGGAGCCTCCCAGGAGGAGCAGCCCTGCCAAAAGGTTATTTTGGATTCCCAGAGTCCTTCCTGAGCACTGTGGAGCTGTGATCCCAGGGCAGCCGTGCAGCCTGAGGAGCTGGGAAACAAGAGCATCCTGCTGGGAAGGGAATGGGCACTAATGCAGGGAGCTGCTCCTGCAGGCTGTGTTTGCAGGGGCTGCAGCAGAGCAGAGCAGGGCAAGGGCTCTGGGGGCTGCAGGGACACTGCAGCTCAGGGGAAGGGACAGAGGGGAGCAGAGTGACAGGAATAAACTCCAAGAAAACCTGAAAAGGCAGCAAAGGCACAGCTGCTCGGTGGCACAGCAGTGGGAAAGGGTCTGGGGGCACTACTAAATCATCCAGGGGTGGGATGGAGCTTTGCTTGGTGGTTTTTCTTCAATGCTGGCTGCAGTTTGCAGGTCCTTAGTGGATGAGAGTGACTGCTATCCTGTTGCTGTAGGACACACAATCATTCTCACAGACACAGCTCCTGTATGACAGGAAAAAAACTGGCTTTATTCTTACAACTTCAGTATTTATAGATTCTCAGCATTGACCAGGGATTGGATGGTTAGGTTACCACCTTCCCAACCACACTGGTTGTGTGAGACCTCCATCAAAAGACATGTATCAGAAAGAATGTATAAACATCTATGTTTATAGTCACTGTCCTGGGAAAGTTCTTAGAAATCATGCAAACAAGATTGAAAGTCTGAGTTTTCAGGGTGACACTGTTCTTTGTGGGGAACGTGGAACTGGGCTGCAGGGGTTTGACTGGGGGGTGATTTGGATGGTTTGGCATCTATTTACACCATGCAAATACATGTTTGTTGGCACTTCCTGTGAAGGAGACGGTGTTTGCAATGGCTAAATTCAATGGAGAGTGAGGGATACTGTAATTTATACAATTTGTCTAATTTATACAGTTCAGAGACTGGGGGATACTCAGGCTGAAGGAGTGGAGAATTACTACCAGCTCCCTGAAATATTCTCTGTCTCCTGGGTCATAGCACATCTCCTATAAAGGCTCTAGATGCTTTCTATATAGAGGCATACTTGATGATGATAATTAAAAGAAATTCATAGCAATTCTTCTTTGCTGTCTTGGACAGATAGGCCTCAAGTTCAGTTTATCACACTGTAATTCCCAAAGAGCAGGGGGGACTGTGTAGCTTGGCTTGCCAGGTAAATCTTGTCTTTATTGGCAGGAATGGCATGACAAGAGGAGGCCAGCCCTGAGAGGCCTTTTCAAAATACAAATATGAGTGCAATGGCTGTGTTCATTAGGGAAGAGGAAAAATTAACGTGCTCTTTCTAACATATCCTTTTAAAATCAGAATGTTCTAATTACTGCTCGGAGTCTTGCACTTGAATTTATTGCACCTGTCTTTAGACACTGTGGCACTTCCACCACCTGCCAAAAACCCCTCCAAGCCTTTGTTTCTGTGTTGCAATAACAGCAGAGTGCTCATCTTTTCCTCATGCCCAAGCCCCAGGCTGCTTTGTGACTTGTGGAATGCCAGCTGGGCTGTAGGAGAAGCTTCCTGAGGGGTAGAAAATGAAGGATTTTACCTTGCTTTAGGGTGGACCTAGATGGAGATGTGACACAAGAATGGTGATCCAGCATAGCCATGGGCCTGCCTTCTGCACAGCCTGTGCTGCAGGGGTTTGGAACAGCATTTACAGGGCTGCTGCTGAGCAGGGAATAAACCAAGGTCCCTCTCATGCAATAGTCATTTGTCATAAGATTCTGAGAGTGAGAAACTGTCCCCCAAATTTCATGTGCAGGCTGTGCAGGCCTGGCTCAGGAGGTGCAATGGAGCTGTGCCCCGAATTTCTGACAGGCAGCAGCTTCTGCATCCTGCCCTTCTCACCGCACTGCCTTCTAAAAGAGACATCAGGCTGCTGCCTTCCTTGGGGATCATTATGGTAAAACCCAAAAAGTGTGTAATTTAGTCAAAAGGGTCTAAGGCACAAGATGAAAGGCAATGAAAATCTCCATAATCAAAGTTTTACTGATGGCACCTCTGAGTCTAATCACAGTGGTGCTCAATGCTGGTCTTTATTCCTGATATGTAAAGTGCCAACTATTATCTTTAATCTGACTATTTTTTCCCCTCTTCTCTTTTCAGGACTATAAATCTGATGTTATGACTCTGGTTTCCAGTGCCAAGAACAGCCCTCAAGGTCCAGTAAGTAAAGAATTTTGCTGAAGAGATTAGATTTTGTAACTGAGTTTAGATCTTCATTTAAATTGTTCTGGATATCAATCACTGGCACTAGCTCTTACCTGTAACACCTTGCTGCTTTTGAAGTGACTGTGCTTGAATTGGCTTAAATGCTCTTTAAGATGTGAATATACAGGACAGGGAATATCTGTTTTAGCAAGGAGAGGCCAGGAGATGAGAATTGTTGCAGTGAGGTTCATCAATAGCCCTGTGGCTGTCTCCTGTGTGTGCTACAGACTGTGTCCCCTCCACACACGAGCTCCGAGCTGTGTCTCACTGCCCTGCAGAGGGGGGATGAAATCTGAGGGAATGGGAGGGCAGGGTACAACTGCCAGCACCTCTGGAATTCCATATTTCAATGAGGAAGGCAGGCAGAAAAGGAGAAAGCAGAAGTTTGGGTGAGTTCAGAGGCACACAGGAGCAAAGCAGTTTCAAGGGCAAAGCCCCTGGTGGCTTGGGAACTGAGCAGGGCTGGACCAGAAGGGAACTACCTGGCCTAAAGGTGGGATATAACCTACCCTGTGTGGGATATAACCTACCCTGTGTGGGATATAACCTACCCTGTGCCTGCTGCATGCTTCAGTCTCTGTAGAACAGCATCTTTTGGCAGGAAATGTGTGCCATAAACCAAGGTTACGCTAAGGTGCTACAGATTTAGAGGGGCTGGTGATACTCAGCACTGGCTGGTGTCACTCAGAGTTAATCATTCACTGCAGTCAAGTTCCTTCAATCTTTTTCTTTTCTCTCTCTACAGCAGTAATATTGTGCCACAGGGCCTTTCCAAGTGCCTCTCCTAGGATAGTGCTGGGAATTGAAATGATATCACCCTGAACACTTCGTTTGGGTATTTCTCCCCCCACTCTTTTTCTGATTATCTAATCCATAGCCCCTCAGACTTGAGGTTGTAGGAGTGTGGATTTATGCCAGAATAAGGAAATACTCAGTATTTTGAATGTTTGGCAACCCCCTTTTCCCTGTTTGCAGGCATGATTAATGTTGTTTTAAACATGAACATCAAACATTAACAGTTCCCTGTAAGGAGGAGGAGGTTGGACCTCCTCCAAATGAACACTGTCTTTCAGTTGGAAATCTCTGCCTTCTGAAACTGCTTAGTCACACCAACAGAAATGCAAAATAATATCTTGAAAAGTGAAAATGTGTACAAGAGATTTTTAGCTTCTCAGATGATTTGACACAATCCATTTTTTCACCCCATGTAGTAGGTTTTGGAAGAATATCTTTCAATAATTCTTCCTGCACTGATGCTTCTTGCTGGAACATCTTGCTATACAAAGTCCCAGCCTTCCTGTTAGTTTGTCAAATGTTAACTTTTCAGAATGTTCTGAGAGGTGGAGGTTTATTTTTAGAAACTTGGGTTTTTTGTGCTTCATATATTTGCATGGAAATTAGGTTTGTGCCGGTTAAAAACGAATGTTTTGAAGAATGATGTAGTGTTTTTCTGGCTGAATGTGTTCTCTAAACCAGAAAATGTTTTTACAAGTGCAGAACAAGATTTGATGAACACCTGTCATTTTGTACTGAGAGAGTGGGGGGCTTTACTGAATTTCTTGGTCAAACTGTCTCAGGTTTTCTCTTTTTTTTTCTGTGACTGAATCATTTTGTTGTCTGTAACAAAGTGTCCTCAGACTTTGAGGTAGTGACTTAACAAACAATATTTCAATTGTCTTCCTCGAGCCTCAGGAGCTTGGACTTTAATTATTTTTTGCTTATTTTTGAGTGATGGAAAGTGTTCTGAAGGCATGTTTAGCAGTGCATTTTGATGTACTGAAGAGGGCTGTGATGGAAAGAGGAAAAGGTTTCCTGTTTTCCATGATATTTCTTATGCCACACTACAATGGCACAAAAATAATGAGTTAGGAGTTGAGCTTATTGCTCCTGAAATTACACTGTCTCTGTTGTTGTTTGGAAAATGGTTTGTTGTGATGGATGAGAAGGAACACGTAGATTTTTCAAGTGTGTTGCCAGATCATTGTTTATAGAACAGTCTGGTAATAAAAGGAGAGTTGACAGATAAGAATTCAAATGGACCTGAGAACGAATCATTGAATAATGTCCCACTTCCAGAGCCTGAAAAATCTTATTTCCAGGTTGTTTTCTTTTTTTTTTTTTTATTTTATTATTTTTTAAATAATTGTTGGCTGCTTTTCCTGCTCTTAGTGACAGATCCTATATGAAAGTCTAATGCAGCTCAATCTCAGGCTGAATTCATGTCTGTGTTACATCACTGAGACTGCATTGAAAGGGCTGGAGTCACTGTGATATAAAACTCCAGCAGGGAGTCAGATCTATCAAACTTCATGTTTCCTGATAGCTAGAGCTGCCTAATAGATTGTTTGTTAAATAATTCAAGATGTTTTCATTAAGCTGAGTGATTGAGTCTTTTAAAGCCTTTCTTTTGTTCTTAAATCTCATCAGGCAGTTGGTTGTACCTGCAGAGCTAAGAAAACCTAGCTGAAGGAATTATTGTTGGAAGCTTTAGGAAGTTGTAAAATTACTGGCTGCCAGACTCTGGAGGGATGGATTTGGGCTGGACCCTTGGATTTCTGTCCCTTTTTCCTATGGATTCCTCTAAGTGCTTCACTCTTCCATCAGCAGCTTCACAGTCCTCTCTTAGGCTGCTTTAAATTCTCCTTCCTGCTTATTAAAGGTTTATGTTTTCTAAAGTGCCTTTGCTTTTCCCCCAGTCTCCATTTCTCACACTCTCGTCCATATATTGATATTTGATAACAAATATCATGCACTGTTTTTTAATCAAGAAATGCTGAGAAAAGGTAGTGGGAGTAAAATAGGACTCTTCAGGGTAATTCAGGAGGGACAATAATGATTTTTGCTGAGAAATAAAATCGCTGCAAGAATTGCTGCCTGTGATCTGAATAGAAATGTGATAGTACCTGAAATTACTTCATCTCTGCTGCTGCTCCAGGAGGAGTATCTATTAGCTGGGGATAATGGTGTGCAAAAGACCCAAAAACGGTGGATTTCTTTAAATTTCAGATTCCTATTGAATGGAATGGGTGTTAGCATTCTTAAAAAAAAAATAAATTAAATGAATCTGTCTCTAGCAGGGAGAGAACAATAGAACTGAAAGCAAAAATAACTCTTCCCTGAGCATCATCACAGAGAATTTGGATAATGGGCTGGGTGGGAGGGGAGAGTCTTCTGCACAGGGGTAGAAGGAAAAGTGCTTTGTGCAGGCATCTCAAATAGTAACAGAGAGCTGATCTAAGACAACAAATCCAGGAAATACCTGGCTAAATTCAGTTTTATATCTCAAACTTATGTACAGAACTGAAAAACACTGAAAAAATAGAGGAAAGTCTTTACAGCTCTATCGTGAGGATCAGAGAGTGGTTTATGATGAATGGAATACAGCAGGAGGGGAAAATTTTACCTGAGATGCTTATTGTGGGAAGATTTTGTAAAATTTTCCATCACATTGCTGATCTGAGAATCCAGGCACATGAAATGTTGCTGTGTTAATGCACAGCAGATGGGAGAACTCAGAAGCAGGTACAGAATCCTGCGTTTTGCTCCTTCCACCTCCATCTGCTCACAGTGTTTTCCTCCCTATTAATGCCCATGGCTGTGTGTTTTTATCCCAGCAGAGGAATTGGTCCAGTGGCTGGAGGTCACAGCCATTATTCCATGTATTATGGACAATATTTCCACATTATGTGGAAATGTCTCCTTGAAAATACTCCAGTATCATTTAGATGATGAGACAGTGTTACTATTACTGGCTGTACAGGGAAAATCCTCAAATTAGAAATGCTCCTTAGTGATGAATGAAGTTAGGACAAACCAGTTATTCCTAGATTCAAACTCCTGTAATTCATTGACAGCTTTGCCCAGTTCCATCAGCCTATACTTGTGTGTTGTTATTAAATCAGGTGCTGAATGTTGTTTATCAGGGTTAACCTTGCCTGGAGTGGGAATGGTGTGGTGTCTACAGAGCTGGAGCTGATTTATTATTTGTAGAGAAGCAGATCTCCAGGATAAGTTGACACCAGTTGAGATTTTGAGTTTTTCATTGATTAAAATCAAGTTAGGTGTCGTCTTTTCTGGCAGGAGAGATGAAACTGAGAAATTGCCCTGTTCTAGCAGCCTTCCTTCATTTCACCATCAGAGATCCCCCTGGTTTCGTGCTTTAGCCAAGGAGGTGAGAGACTAAACAAGAATAAACAATTTCCAATAGCAGAAAATTCAAGTGGTAACAAGCAGGTGAATCCAGAGAGCTGCTGAAATTCCAGGTATGCCCTGATAAAAGATCCTCGAATACTCCTGATTCTGGTGTGGAAAGAAAAGCTGGGGTTGGACAGCAGCTCAACACACAGACACGAGACATGTCTAAAGAAGAAATGGGGTCCTTTTAAAAGGAATTGTAGAAAAAGCAAAGGAGAAAAGCAAAAAGCCTTTGCTGATGATCAAAGTTTGGTGCTACTAAATAACTGGAATTCAGTGGACTTTCAGGGAGGAGCTTGTGAGCATGCTCACAATCTAAGAATAAATGAATGGAGATGGACAAAAAGCAGGAAAAGGCTGTGTCTGCAGCAGAGTTGTGTAAAAGCTGTGCAGAAGTTGATGTTTTTCACTGCCAGCAGTACTAAATTGTTTGCAGGGTTGTTATCTATCTCTCAGAGATAGCTACAAGACACTGTAACAAAAAGGGCATAAAAATACATTTTGTACAGCACTTCTGTAATTTCTGCTTGCATCATCCAAGTGAAACTAAAGGGAAAGGGATCATTTTGCCTTACTTGGTCTTTGAATCTTAGTTTTCAGTCAGGACTTGTGAAAATGTGCTATTGGGAAAATAAATGAATGTAATTATTGATTTGCATAAAAGTTTGCACAGCAAGACTCTAAACCATTTTATAGCTGCCCATCAAACCAGGTCTGCTTAGCTGTGGTGTGGGAATCACATCCCATTCATTTTGAGCTTCTGTCAGTCTTAGAGGCAAATAAATCAATGCATCATTATTATGAAAAGTATTTATAGTTCAGTTAATGTCTTTTTATTGTGGTTTTCTTTTGCATTCTACCCATATTAGCAGTGTTTAGTAAAGTACTAATACCCAGGATTTGAAAAGAAAGCAAAACCAAGCAAACAAACACCAAACTTGAAAACCTGCTTCTAGCATCCAGCCATAAAAACTTTTGGGAATTCGGATGAGAATCAGAATTTATATATCAGGATGAGAATAATTATATATATATATATTTGTATATCAGGAGGGATATAAATCAGACAGCTGCCCCTGCCAGTGGTCCCTCTT
The DNA here is from genome assembly GCF_001522545.3 of Parus major. Taxonomy (NCBI): domain Eukaryota; kingdom Metazoa; phylum Chordata; class Aves; order Passeriformes; family Paridae; genus Parus; species Parus major. The sequence goes on from NC_031783.1 coordinate 3,300,125, forward strand.
AATAGTGGTGTTGTTTGGGAAAATGCAGTGTGATGTGTATTAAGGGCCAATTTATGGGGCTAAATCTTGTGAATTGCAGTAGAAATTGTGAATTGCTATTTGTGTGAATTGCTGTCAGTAGAAATGAAAAGCCATGAGAGAACTGTTCCTTGTAGAGAAATCTCCATGGCATGACAAGAGAAAACTCCTCTCCCTACAAGGACTGATGAAAAGACTATTGTATAGCTGGTACTGCTTTACCATCCCAGGTTTTGTCTCTACGCTGTCAGCTGGGAAAGGAAAAGTTGGGTAGGGGGAGGAAAGATTTCTGGAGGTTTTATTCTGGTTTCTTATTCTTGTAGTCCTGTTAATAAAGTTTCTTTATTCCTTTTAAGTTTTAAGCCTGTTTTTCCCTTCTCCTAATCCGTATCTCACAGCAAGAAATGAGTGTCCTGATGATTTTGGGGAGCTGTAGGAGCCAGCAGGGCCGTGCTGCGGGGCAGGAGAGGAGGCAGGGGAGGCAGGGGAGGCAGGGCTCGGTGCTGCGGGGCAGGAGGAGAGGCAGGGGAGGCAGAGCTCAGTGCTGCGGGGCAGGAGGAGCAGGGCAGAGCTCGGTGCTGAGCCCAGCTCTCAGCAGGGCGCTGGCCGAGCTCCGGTGCCGGCGGTGATGCGCGATGCGGAGATGCCATCTAGTGACTGCGGGGAACAGCCTGCTCCGGGGCCGAGGGACCGGCTTCTCTGTCCTGCTGTTTATGCCCTGCTGCTCCTGCCCTGCTCCCCTCGTTCTGCTCCTCCTGCCCTGCTCCTCTGCCCTGCTGCTCCTGCTCTGCTCCCCCTGCCCTGCTCCTCTGCCCTGCTGCTCCTGCCCTGCTCCTCCTGCTCCTCCTGCCCTGCTGCTCCTGCCCTGCTCCTCTGCCCTGCTCCTCTGCCCTGCTCCTCTGCCCTGCTCCTCTGCCCTGCTCCTCTGCCCTGCTCCTCTGCCCTGCCCTGCTCCTCTGCCCTGCTCCTCCTGCCCTGCTCCTCCTGCTCCTCCTGCCCTGCTCCTCCTGCCCTGCTCCTCCTGCCCTGCTCCTCCTGCCCTGCTCCCCTTGTTCTGCTCCTCCTGCTCCTCCTGCCCTGCTCCCCCTGCCCTGCTCCCCTTGTTCTGCTCCCCTTGCCCCTCTTCCCCTGGCCTGCTCCCCTTGTTCTGCTCCCCCTGCTCTGCTCCCCCTGCCCCTCTCCCCCTGCCCTTCTCCCCCTTGCCCCTCTTCCCCTGGCCTGCTCCCCTTGTTCTGCTCCCCCTGCTCTGCTCCCCCTGCCCCTCTCCCCCTGCCCTTCTCCCCCTGCCCCTCTCCCCTTGCCCTTCTCCCCCTGCCCCGCTCCTCGGAGCTCACCCCCACCCTCTGAGTGTTGCTCAGAAGTTGTTTTTTTTTTCCCGAAGGACCTTTTCCCCTCCGCTGAACTCGTGCTGTGCCGGGTGTGGGATGCTCGGTGCTCGGCTCTGGATTTGGGGGGCCAGGACAGGCACTGCTGCCTCCCATCTCACCGGGCTCCCTGCCAAACCCAAAGTGTGAATTTGGTACAGCAGTGCTCTCACCTGGCAGAGAACACGTGTAATAATGTTAGAAGAGAAGCTCTTTTGAATATAGAACATTTAAGTCTTTGATTTTTAAAACAACCTAGATTCTTTCAAACTTCTGAGTATTTGTATGATTTTTTTTCCCCCCGTCCATTATTGAAAGAAAGATATTCTTTTTAAATTGCTGCTTAAAAATATCAGGCTCATAAAATGTCTGGGGTTTATTGTTGGGAAATTTGCTTTTTACTTTTAGTGGGAAAGCACCAGTTTGACAGACTGAAATGAGCTAGCACGTGCAATGGTCTGTGTTTTTTGCTTGTAATAGAGGTGGTTTTCTTGGAGAGAGTCAAATCTGGGAAAAATCACGTCTGAGGCAGTCATATTTTTTTTTCCAGAACTAACCTTTATTGTGGGTTAGGTGGGAGTGTGCAGTGACAGCGTCCTCTTGGCCATATTAGCACAAGTGTGGAGGAAAATATCCTTGTCTGTATAAATGTCAGGTGATGGGAGGTTTTGCAGGATAGAATTTTGACATCTGAGAGTTCCAAGTCAGCAAAGTCCAGCACATCTCAGGAAAATGGATATAATCACCCTCTTCCTATTTACTTAGCAGGGAACAGAATGTCACTGCACTTTCCAAAAGTGTGAGTGTGTACAGATGGGGAGATGGCTGAAGGGGTGATTGGATAGATGTCCTCACACCACAGAGCACTTGGATATTCTTCATGTGAAACATGAACACTCTGCTGGGGAAAGGTCAAAGGATTTGCTCCGAGCATTTAGCAGGAATCTCTCAGCCCCAGAATAAGGATTTGTGGTACCCGTTTAAATAGACACATCTGTGTTTGGATATTTGAAACATAAATGCAAATTAGGTGCAAAAATTAAAACAATTTGCAATTACCACAAGTGGAGGTTCTGGCAGTCTGACTGTATTAAGGGTGAAGACCAAAACAGTGTGATATTGATCTTTTCCCTTGCCTGTTTGTGTAGTTCCATGGGAGCTGTGAAGGAAGCATTTGTGTTGAGGCATAGATTTGCTTCTGAGGAGATGGCTAAACATCCATTTAATGCAGAATACTATTAAAAAAAAAAAATGCAGGAAGAAATAAGCTCCCCAAAGCAATCTGTACTATTGATGTTTTTAAAAAAAGAAGGGGTTATGAGAGTAATTGAAGCAATTGCAAGTTCTGCCTGTTGCTCATCAGTGTTTTCCAATTTACATCCTAAGAAAACTGTCAGTAATTTCCTGCCTAAGTAAGATGGAAAGTGTTGTTAAGAGAACAACAGTGGCTGTACTTGGGAAGAGCATTGTGCATGATGCTTTATTCCAGTGTGGCCAGTAACAAGTATTATGAACCTTTAAGAACCAGCAAGGATCTTTATTGTGGTCCTAAATTTCCCCGGCTTAGGACCTAGATGTAATGACTTGTAAAAGTGGAAATTTCCACTTTTACCTTTAATAACTTCTAATAAATATTCTTCCTAAGTTTTTTTTTTTTTTTTTTCTCTGAATAGGTTGTGAACCTGCACATTTTTGGCATTTGAAGTATTTTTAATTCTGTGTTTTGATCACTCAGTTGAATGGTGCTTCTCCTTCCTTGGGGAATATATAAATTTTTTACTACTACAGGTCTTGCCACTGTTTTATTTTAAATTTATACACAACAATGGAAGAAATCTGCTGTTTTTTCTTCTATATCTACAAAAAGCCACAGCAGAATAATTCAGAATTACACTCTGTATCTAAGTGTCTGTTTAATGCCACATGATTTTTGATTATGTAAAAGCCACTGGAAATTCTCCCATGAGTGAGTTGCCAGTGGAATGTTTATGGTGAGTTATAGCTGTTACTAATGCCAAATATTGTCAGAGTAAACTGTGGGTTTGATTAAACAGTTCTATAATGATGCTATCAAGGCCTCAAGCATCTGAAATATGGAAAACAAATGTGTGAAAGTACCAGCAAAGAGAAAAGTAAAACTGTGAGGCCTGAAGTGGATGTGCCAGAGTGTGGGTGTTTGTTATTCTGTCTTCATTAATAAAACACTTCATGAGTGCAGCAACAAAATGTGAGTCACTGACGTGGAGGCAAGGAACTGGGACTTGAAAGAGATTGAAATCTGATCCAAGAATCCCCAAATAGCAAGAATGGATTGTGATGTTCTTCTACAATATGGGAGAGAGCTTGAAATGCCTGTTTTGGAACTTATTTTTTTTGGATAAATGGAGTCACAACTCTAATATTGCTGGGAAATTCATTACCTATAACTGGGCAACAGATCTAACCCTCAAATGAACATTTAAACCCAACAACTAGTGAAACAAAGGATGGACAGAGGATTTCCAGTGGGGTGTAGGGCAGTGAAATGAATGAAAAGTAGAATTACCCACCTAGAGTTTGTCCCAGTAAGACAAATTCACGTAGACACTGCACCACGAGCAGTGACTCTGGATCAGTGTGAGGGGAGTTTTGAGGTGAAAACATCAGTGGGGAAGGGAAATACACAGGGGAAAAATGACACCCCAGTGCCTCACAAGTAAACATTGTCTCTGTTACCTCCACTGACATAAATATCTGAAGTGTTGAAAATCCATTCTAGTATTCACAATGGCTGTTTGCTCATTAAATGAATTAATTCCTACAGAACACTGGGATGAATAATAAATATTGAATTTGAACTCCTGTTAGCGTCATATACTGTGGCTAATCTTCCCCCTCAGCTCATTGGGAGAGTGCAGGTGTAAAAGTTAATTAAAGTTAATTAAAGTTAACTAAAGTAAAATGATCTCTTTAAGCTGGCAAAACAAGTTTTTCCTCTTTCAATCAAACCTTGCTGTTTTCATATTTTTAGTACAGAACATAGAATTGGTATTTTTAAATTTTAAAAGTAGTATTTTTATTTACCACTGAAATGATAAAAGATTTTTACCCTAATTGGGGGAGAAGAGTCAATGCTTTGACAAGAGTCTTGAAAGCTACTACACAAAAAACAAACATTTTCAATTTTTTATCATTTCCTGCTTTCCACTTTTCAAATCAATCTCCATGCAGAAATCTATTGTTTGCAGCACTGTAATTAAAACCAGAAGGTCAGCTGACCCATTTTCCACCTGCATCTTTTGGATTTTTTATATTTATAATAGAATTATGGACAGAAAAGAACTTGCCATGTAGCAACATATAGGTAAGGTCAGGGTTGAAGTGAGTTTCTTTTCCTTCCCCTCTGGCAAAGCAGGTGGAGCATTGTCACCATGAGCTGGGGCTGCTGCTGGACAAGGGGTTTTGTCCTGAGAGGCTGCTCTGGGAATTGTCACCCAGGGCCAAGTGACACAAACCCACAGTGCCATTACAGAGCACTTAAATCCCAGAATTTCCCCAGGCACAGAAAATCCCCAGTGGTGTTTTTCACGGGAATTGCTCTGTGTGTTCTCAGCACAGCTCCAGGACCTGGATCTGTTGCAGCCCAGGGCCAAGGCCAAGTGCAGCCCAGCAGGGTTGGAAACATCCTCTGGAGAGGGGGAATCTCAGTGCTGTGCCTGCCTCACTCACTGGCAGCGAATATTTCAATATATTCTGAAGAGCAGAAGCCCTGTTCTTCTTTTCCTGCCTCGGTGTGTGAGAAATGCCCCCTTTGTGTGGGATTTTGGTGAGTGACTCCAGCAGAAGATGCTAACTTAGATGAAGTGTTTGTGAAAGACACATTTTTGGCCTTCAGGTGTTATGTCTCTAATACCTTAAAAATATTTTAAGGCTGCACTGTGTGCCTGCTGTTAATATTAATTTCAGGAGTCTTTTTATCTTTTCTTCTGGGTCCTAAATATGTCTTTAGGAATTCCTTTAGCCCTGAACTGACATCTCTCTTCTTCTCAGTTAAAAGTACATTTATTCACTTGAAAGAACTGGGACAGAACCATTGTCACATACATATTTCCTACATTCTCTGATTTAAACTCAGGTGGAAGCCAGGCATGTTTGGGTATCCTCTATCCTAGCATGTAGCCAGGGGCCTTTTACTGCTTGATACAAATTGGACACCTTTTATATGTTATAGGAAAAAAATATCAGAGCTAAAAAGTGATTTGTTGCAGCTTTGGAACCGGGCTTTGTGCAAGGGCAGCCAGTGCTTTTTGTTTTATGGAAATATGGCACTAAATCTTCCAAGTTCTCATGGAGACTATTAAAGGAACTGTTGTGGTTTACTTTGTGGTGATGGGTCATTGCAAAAAGGAGTTGGGATTGGTGATTTTTGTGGTGTTTGTGGTCACCTGGAAGAAAGCAGAGCAATTTAGAGAACAAAGCCTCTGTGCTCCTGTGTGTCATGGAATCCTACAAATCATGGGAGCCTTCTCTCCACACCAGGAAACCCTTCTGGTGGTGATTTGGGTTACAAAAAGTAAATTATTCTTCATGACAAAACCACGGAGTGATGATCCAGTCTCAGGGGTGTTTTCATCTCAGAATTCTGCCCATTTGAGCCATCGATACACTGGCAAACTTCATCTCCTCCCTCAGGTTCATCTGTGTGACAAGTGCTGTGTGAGCAGAGCTGCTATTCCAACATTTGCTCTTTGTAAAAACTTCACGAGGGCCTAAGGTGCATCTGTTCTGCTTTATGGTCCTGGACTTTGTTCGTGTGGGCTTGTGATTTGTTTTCTACTCAGGGTTCAGCCTTTCTGAACATTTCCCCTTTCCTGAGGGACTTAGGAAATGCTTTTTGATCAAAACAAGATGGATAAATAGACTCCAACTTCATTCATTAAACCAGCTAAAGCAGCTCTCCATGCTTGTATCTTTTGCCCCTTTAAGTTGGAATTACTATTTTATTTTTAATAGGAAAAGTTGTATGTGTCCTTGAGCCCCAACTAACAACAGAATCTGATGAGGGAGAGCCCTTTTGCTTTAATATGCTGGTCCCAGCATTCTGGATTACCCAAGGCAAGTGTTAATGCAGAGGTATTTGCTCTCTAAACCTTCAGGCATTGGGGTGAACTTCTGTCTGATAATCAGAGCCCGGTGTTTGCTGCACATCCTCGTGCTATCTGTGCATTATTAGCAGCTTCTGACTGATTTCCCAGTGAACCTGATTTCCATGTGCTGCTCTGCCCAGCCCATCCTGCTGTGGAGCAGATGCTCATTCTGCTCTGCAGCACCCACGTCCAAAAGATGGCATTTGCCAGGATTATCCCAGGTCACTCTGAAAAGCTGTGGAATTAATTAATTGTCTTTGTTTAGGAAGCTGGCCAGTGCATAAAGAATGAGGTGAAATATCCCATTAATACAATAAATATAACATAATAAAATAAATGATATAAATAATATAATAAATATAATATCATTAATATAATAGAATAGAATATAATAAATATAATTAATATAATATAATGTAATAGAATAATATATAATATAATATAATAGAATAATATATAATATAATAGAATAATATATAATATAATATAATATAATATAATAATATATAATATAATATGACATATATTTAATATATATTATATTATATTAACAATATAATATAATATTATATATATATAAAAATATATATATATGTATATATATATATATATATAATATGTTATAATATAATAATGCAGGGGTTATAAGATAAACCTCTCTGCACAAGAAGAGTAACCAATTGTGGTGGGAATTCCCAGCTGGAGATAACTGGAAATGCACAGAGCACATCTTCCTAAATGAATAGGATAAATGGAAAGCAGGTAAAATCTGATTAGTAAAACAAATGGTGGGATTTGTGTTTTTGAAAAGGGAATAAATATCCCAGCCTGTGAATGTAGTTAAATTCCTGTGTCTCCTTTACAGAAGTGAGTCCTGCTGCAGAACCTTCTCTGGGTTATCAAAGGCTCTGCTTGGTCTGGCTGCTGCAGCTTCCAAAATCTCACTTGCAACCCAACAGAACCAAACAAAGGCATTTCAGTGTTTGACTGTGTTTGCAAAGGCCTGGATTTCGTGTGCTCTGTCTCTATTTGGCCTTCCTCCCATTGTGAATGATGTAACTGCAAGTGAGGAGTAGAAATGAAGTGGCTTTGCAGAGGTTCTGTTCTCACATCTGGATGTGCTTTCATCTGGTTTTATCCCCCTGTGGTTTTCTGGTTTAATTAATTCCTGACTTATCTGAGGAATGGTACTGTAAAAAGGGAGTTATCTGAAGTTCAAATCCTAGGAAAACATAGATTTTAACATCTTTTTCCACTTCAGCTGTACAGTGGGTCTATGCTATCATGAAGTCACTGTGTACAAAAGCTTCTAAACTTCCTTTATTTTCTCAGGATTCGACAGGGAAACTTAGGTTTCTCAAAGTAAAATGTTTAGCTGTCCCATGCTGTTGTTAGTGTGTTTTTTATGGTCTGTCCACCCCCAGGTTTGGCTGTACTAATGTAGAACATATTCCCCAGCATGAACAACTCTGAAATCCCCAGTAATCACAGTAAAATCCTGTCATTTGCCCTTGACTTCTGATAGCAAGATCTGGTTTCACCAGTTCCTGATTAGCTGTATTAGCAGGTTGGCATAATTTCTACAGGCAAATTTGCTGTCCCCTTAATGATAAATGGAGCTGCTCTCCCTTTATTTAACATGTTCTCCCTGGGGACTATTATGGTGTCAACAGCATTTTGAAAAATTGCTGCAGAAATAATGAGGACAGGGAAGTATGTTTGTGCCTATTTCATTCATCCACTTCTGTCCCTTTTTCACTTATTCTGTAGCCTCTCAGTCTTGTCTGAGCCACTTAAAGAAGGAAAATGCTGGAAGATTTTTTTTTTCCAGTGGTATTTCCCCGTCTTAGTTTTGCTTAGAAATACCAGTTCAAGGTCAGATTAATTGGGATGGGGGAGGAAAGATTTTTGTGGCTTGATTTGTAAGAACTTACACTTGGTTATTTTACAGAGCATTTATTTTTGTGTGTTGGCTAACCTCTAAATGCTTGCTGCCATCAGTTCTGCCAATTGTTCCTCCTTACAATGAGGAAATCACATAAATGCAGCAAAGGAGAAGGAATATGTATTTTCTTTTTTGGCCAAACTAAGAATTGCAAATGCAAGAGCTTCATTTCTGAATGTGATGGTGCTCTTTCATAACACAGAGACTCTGTGTGGGGGTCATGTGTCTCTTTTTAAAGAGATTTTTTATGGCACTTACATATTCTGTATTTTTTTCAGAACTTTGAAGGTTTAGAATTGATTCCAAGAGCCACAGACTTTCCCAGTGCATGTTGTGCATATATTTAACCTTCAGCACAGACCCTTTTCCCTCTCAAAGACCTTCATTTCAAGCCTTAGAGCTTGTGTTCTGTATGTCCCCTATGATCCAAAAAAAGTGTTTTGCTGCTTTTTACGATGCATGGCTCCTGTTTATCTATCACATTTCTGTTCCAATAAATCAAGAGTGAGACTGCTAAGAGTTTGCCCTCCTCAGGCTCTGTGCAGCTGGGGGGAATGACTCTGACAAGGGGCTCTGGGGCTCTACAAGCCCCTCAAAAGACACTCATTTATGATGGCTGAACCAGTCTTACAGCAGATTACTGGAGTGATTCAAAATTGACCACTACAGTGCATAAAGAGTATGGAGAATTTTTATTTTGCAGTGTTTTCTACCTGAAGAGCTTCAAATCATTGAAATCAAAAGACAGACTCATTTGAAAAGGGGATGAGAGCAATCCTGTGGCACAGCAAGCCTTTAGCAGGGGGTCCTGGAATGAAAACCTTGATGCAAACACCCCTCCAGCCACGGGGGTTGGAGTGCACCCTTCAGGGGTGGGAAGGGCACAGGCAGCTGAGCTCAGGCTTTACAGTTGTATTTTAAATGACATATTTTAAACACAGTGTGTTTCAGCTCAGGGGGGTTGGGTTTGATCTTTCCCTTTGTTTGTCAGAAGGTGAACACATCAAGAGCGGCGTGTGTGACTGACAGCATCGCTCCTCCGAGCTCCTGGCCGTGCAGAAATGGAGCAGTGCCCAGGAGCTGGGCTGAAAGCAAATGTCAGCATCCACAGATGTGAGATGAGCCTTCCAGCTGTTCCTGTGTGCTCAGGTGTGGTGCTTATCCTGGGAGCAGCACGAGGGAATGCCAAACTCTGGAGCTGCGCTGTGGTGGTCACAGCTCCAGCTCTGGTGTTAGCCTGAGAGTCACAGCCATCAGCAGAGACACCATTTAATGGTGCGGGTTTTGGTTGGTTTATTATTAAATTGAATAAAAGTACATGCAGGTGCTCATGTTTTAAAGACACTGACAAGTATTGTTGTACCGCTGACCCTAATGAAGCACGTTCAGTTTTTACCTTTTCAAGGCATATCACTATTTCCCAATGTCAAACATAACCTTTCTAACCAATAGACAAACTGAGGACCTTGTAAGGCTGCTTCTTCTCATGATACAAATTTCAGAGCAAATGGAGCCCATTAACAAGATTAGCAGTGCAAAAAGGCAAAGTTCAAGGTAAAGAAACAATCCAAGCTTTTCCAAAGTTAAAACTTGGTGTTATTGTGCTCCAGCTATGCACATACTGTTTTCTTTGGTTTCTTTTCTCCATTTAGAATAAATTGACATAGAATAGAATGTTATTTATCTAGAAGAAACCAGCATTTTAGAAGAGAAAGTAATTCTTAGGAATTTTTGCTGTGTTTTGCTTTTTAGAAAGCTATGATTTCCAATCCATTGCAATATTAAAACAGGCAGCTATTTAATAGTTTAAAGTGGTGAAAGAAAAGAGTTTGCTCTTGAATAGGAGCATTTATGATTACAGAGGGTATTTTTTTTAATATGAGGAGGGAACATGCAGGGGAAAGAGAATCCCAGCTTGCAGAAATTGAATGGTTTTCAGTGAGGACAATTATGCCTTTAATTTCCATCCACTGGCAGCCTTATTATTGTAATAAGGCCATGACAAGGGTCTTTAACCAGTGCACCTTCAGCTTTTGTCTTCAGTCATCACTGAAGTATGATTTTAAAATTACATTCTCCTTTTACAAAGGCCTCATTCTCTGAAGATATTGAACATGCTGAAAAGATTGTTGAAATTTTGGATACCACGATGAATTAATTATGGTGTGTAGGCCGTGCTGTGATGGTGCTGCTGTGATGTTGCTGCTGCTGTGTTCTGAGCAGTTCCATTGTTAATCTCTGCTTTTTACTGTTTTATCAGCTGTCATTGTAACTTCATCTTGTAAACACTTCAGAGTGATGAACTTATCTTGGTTTTGGGGCTTGGCATAACTGGGTTTTGATTCTTGAATGAATCAAAATGAATTGAAAGACTCAGAATGTCATCAGAAGACAAAGATGCTCATTTTAAGGATTTTTTCCACTTGCTTATAAATACTTTTATTCACTTGCTCTGCTCTATAAGTGCTGAGTTTTGAATCTCTCCTATAGCATCTTGGGGCCTCTCTTCCAATGTTTGATCATATTCCTGATTAAATTAATTTTTCCTTTTTCTACTTGGCTGTTCCTGCGTATTCCAGGCTGTGTCTGTACCTGTCCTTGCTGTGCCCCCGTGCCCAGCTCTGGTTCTCTTTCCCAAAAGTGCCTTAAGGGAGCAGAGGGGAGCCAGGGCTTGCCTCAGCTGCCTGTTCCCTCTGGAATGGCTGATCCATGCCTGGTGTGTCCTGCTCAGTGCTGCAGTCCCTGACATCTGCATGGCTCTGCTGCCCTGCTCTGCTGTGCCAGGCTGGCTCAGACTGAGCCCCCAAACCGAGCACACGTTTGGGTGCACAAGGAAAGGCTCATTTCTCTCAACCTCAGTCTTGCCAGGTCCTATGACACCCTCCTAACAGCCATGAAAACACTGAATTTTACTCTGTTTGCCAGTCTTGAGCAGCCAGGCCTGTCATGCACAGTGACAATTCCCAGAATCACAGGACACTTGGCTGTTTTCCTTTTTTATTTCCCTTGAGAAAGTTTCTAGTCCCAGCAGATGCTGGAACGCTTGAGATATGGACCCAAGAGCTCAGGGAGCAAAGCCAACTAGAGATGATCTTAAATCTTACAGAGATGGCTTTCAAGGTAGTTTCAGCCCTCCTGGAATTCTGGAGATCCTTTCCAGGCTCTGGATGAATCCTCCCCTGTGAGCTGTGGGGTTTGTGCCTGGCTGGCAGACACTGAGGAGCACCTGGCAGCAGGAGGAACCCTCACCTTCAGAAATGTCCAGCAATTCCCACTGAATTCCCACCAGTTCAGCTCCCTCAGCCTGTGTGTTTGAGGCAGAGCCCCCTGCCAGTGTGGCCTTGATTTTTAGGTTGGGATTATCAAATAAGTTAAATTAGGAAGGTAAATAACACCAAGTAACCAGTTCAGTGCTGGGTGCCCTCAGTGTTTCAAGAACACCAAAAAATGATTATTTCTGGAAAGTCTAAGTGCACATGTGTGTATGGATGTAAACTAATTTCATATTATTGTGTGCATGGGGAATTGGGTGTGGGTTAGGATCTCAAAGTCAATTTTGTGTCTTTTAACAAGTGACAAAGAGAAAATTAGTTCTAGTGACAGAGAGAACATTTAAGCAATGTGTTAATACAAGCTTTAAGTCCTTTTGTGTATTTTTTGCTGTAAAAGAACAAAGTTAATGAAGGGAGGTAATCTTTGGGCAGAGACTGGAAAAGCTGATGTGATGTGATTTAATGATGATATTCTGCATTTATTTTTGGTGAAGTTGTATGAAGCAAATGCCTTCAGGCTCAGAAGGATGCACTGATACCTCTCTACAATGTCCAGAGGCCTGTTTTTAACAAAATTCAGATTTATATTATTGATTTTGGGAAGTGCTGAGTTGCCATATCACGAATACAGAAATAGTCTGATCCTGTTCAATTCTGCATAAATAACACCAAAACTTTTTTTATTTAGAGATGTGGGAGCTCTCAGCTAACTTTCCCTTTTTTCTCCCTCCGTTGTACTACTTGTAGTTTATCTCTGTTGTTTACCTATGTAAAGTTCAGGTGGTGCCAGCAGTTGTGACACCACTACTGCTGCTGGGGTCGTGTATTAAAGCAATAAAGAAATAAAATATATATAAAATGAAATGAAATGAAATTAAATTAAATAAAATATATATAAAATGAAATGAATTGAAATAAAATAAAAATAAAATAAAATAAAATAAAATAAAAATTAAATTAAATTAAATAAAACAAAAAATAAAATATAAAATAAATAATAAAATAAATAAGAATAACAAATTAATATAGAAATAAAATAAACTATAAATAAGATAATATAAACAATAAATTAAATAATAAATATTAATTTCAGCCATTAAATTCATTAAATTATTAAAAATAAATATAGAATTCAGCCGTTGCATTACTTGCAAACTCATGCCAAGGAGCTGCTGAGCAGGGAACATGGGCACTGCTGCTCTGTTCTCTCCCTGTCAAGAAGCAGCTTGGCAAAACCAGAAGGGATATCTGCAAAGAGAACATGGTATTCCTGACAGGGCCTCAGCAGCTCTCAGTCCTCGTGTCTGGTGCTTCTGGTGGCAGCTGTC
>NC_031783.1:3313622-3320806 GCF_001522545.3 Parus major
AATAAAAAGCAGTTCTGTTCATTGAAGGCCTTCAGGTACATTTGGGGCAGAGGAAGCCCCCAGGGGCTGCACCCAAAATGGGCCACAGCTCATGGGTTCCACACTTTTATCAGTTTGTTCCATTTGCATATTGGGGGTTCATCTTCCAATTCCAGCTTCAGGGAATGAAGTCATTTACCCCCAGTTTGCTGCCCCCAACTCCCTTTTGTTTCCATTTCTGGGGCCTGAGGCACTGAGGTGTCCTGGATTGCCAGGCCTGGAGAGGAATTGCTGTGCCTGAGCAAAATGGGAAAGCAGCAGCTCACACTGTGTGTGGAGTTTGGAGTTGTACACTAAAGAACAGCAGGATTGCAAAAATATGAAAAATATAAAAGCTCAAATCCTAAGGCATGTTTCCCCCTGATGCTGTTGGGAGATGTGAGGTGTTTGCTGTGGACAGAGCAGGCCTGCACTCACCAGTGCCCACCGGCCCCTCACAGAACACAGCTCAAAGCAGATTCAAGCCCCTAAAGTGCAGAGTTGAAAAAGCACTGAAGGTTCCTGGAATTAAACATGGAGGAATTAATTATAGTGGAGAGAAATCCATCCACTTTAGTTTCAGGAATGATTTTTAAATGTGGAAAATCTCCACAGTAGTGATATTTGGGAGCCTTATTCAGTGCTGCTGGCTGCCTGGATAAACAATACTGCACCATGTTTATCTCTCAGTCCATCACTCAGTTGTTCTCACTGTCTCTTTCTCTCCTTTCCCACAGTGTGATATTTTTGTGTTTCAAAACAAAGGCTCTCACTTTTTTCAGTGTGAACATTTAAACTATGCCAAATGTAAATTTGTTTACTAAATACCCCAGTTTTCTCACAACAGAATGGCACTGCATTGTTTTCTAAAGTACATTTAAAAATGCACTTTAATTTCAGGAGAAATCAGACAGCCAACTCTGATATGAGTCAGTTGCACATGCAGACCCAGTTCTGCTCTCAGCATACCTGCCCTGCCTTAGCCAACCTTTTTGTTCTCTAGGAATGGTAGAATTTCTCTTACCTTTCTCGTAGCAAAATAAAGTAAGATAAGTTTGCCTTTATTTAGCTTCTTTCCCTGCAGCTTGTGATTTATGAAAGCAAAAGGATATGGCATTGGCTGTCTCCCCAAAATTCCAATTTTTCAGCTTTCTAAACTTCAAGCATTCTGGAAGATGAGCAAATAGTGTTTTCTAGAGATCTCTTTACTCTGCCTGTTCTTCTAACTCTGAATATGGAATATAAATCCATCATAAAATTCAAGTTCTTGGATTTAAGTTAAAGTTGCTATAGTTGGGGAGTCTAAATACTTTACCAGGGTTCTTTCTTTTCAGATGCAGGCCCACGTATACTGTGAATTCTTTCTCCTTTCCAAGTGGAGTTTATTATGTAGTGGCTGGAATTAGTGACCAAGAGATTTCCTCTTGTTATTAATGTAAATAGATAGTATTTCCACTGAAGGGACCCTAATTTGTTTCAATCCATTGGGACACGAGCAGGATCTTTCTGGAAGGACAAAACAGATACAAGAAATTTTTAGCAGGAAGCTAAAGCAGATGAAAAATGCCCAAACCAAGAAATTGTAAAATATGATGGCAGCAATTATTGTCTGCTAAAATCGAGACTTTGGTAACAATGAATCCAAGTTCAATTTTGATTTCTAGGGCAGGATTAATATAATTCTATGGAAAAATGGGATTTCCAACTCTCTGCAATGAAACTCTCAGCAAACTGGCAACATTTTACCCAGCAAATGCAGTAACTGCTCACCTCACAGTATCCAGCTGTTTACCTTCCATCTGCACATGTATCAGCCTGCCCTTCCTTTAAAAGGTTTTTTTTTTTTCTCTTAAAAGTTCCAAGCAGTGGGACTGTTAGCAAGATGGATCTCTAGCAAAGTATATTCAATAATGTGTAATATAAGGAAATATTTAATTGGCACTGCTTTTTAAAATGCCTGGCAGTCTCTAGACATTAATTTGGCAAACGCCTAAAGCCTGAATAATATTTCTCCAAGCAGTTAAAAAGCCTAGGGAACACAATAGGAAGATGTGGACCATTAAAATAGTTAACTCAATGTTTTGGTATTTGAGCAGTAACAGAACTAAGGTAGGACTAAAATTTGAAGTATCTCTGTCTCATTTCCCTTTATAGCCTCATGCAGATGCTAATCCATCATGTTATTTTGTAGGA
Source organism: Parus major (assembly GCF_001522545.3). NCBI lineage: Eukaryota > Metazoa > Chordata > Aves > Passeriformes > Paridae > Parus > Parus major. The sequence continues at coordinate 3,315,834 of NC_031783.1, forward strand.
CCTCAGAAAGTTTAAAGGTTGTTTAGTTGGTGGAAGTGCTCAGGGTGATTACTTCTAGTTTGCTTATTCTGCACTTTTTTTATAAAACAGTAACATTTTATGCCCAGTAAGCTCTATTACTCCTCATTTGTTTGTAATGCTTCACGTCACACGCAGGTGCCAGGTACCTGGGTTATTATTCATTTTTGAAAAATGCTTAGTGCTGTTCCTTGCACTGCCTCCTGCAGCAAACGGGCTCTGATTGATGGTGCTCAGCCCCTGCAGCTCCCCAGGCTGGGGCTGCCACTGCCACAGCTCCCCAAAAACATCCCACAGACACTGCTCTGGGCAGCCCAAGCAGGACTCTTCCCATTTGGATGCATTTTGGGAGTCATGGATGTGTTTTTCTTTAGGAAAGTTGGGTATATTTGACACTTTATTTTTATCTATCATTTAAGTGGTCAAAATATTTTATTAAAGGATATATAGGAGTGTTATTTATGATTTAGAGCATATTTATTAAATAAAAGAATACATTTTATAAGTTTTAGCTGGTTAAATGTAATGCAGTTTATTAGAACATCTATTTACAAACTCCAGGTCATGTAATTCACCATGGAGGTGTGCCCTGACAATAAGCAGTGATGGGTCTTGATGACAGCCACTATGCTGAGGCTCTAAATATGGATTGCCATCTCTTGATGTGCAGGTTTGGATGCAGAAAGGGTTGATTTTCCCACCAGCCTGCAGCAACCCATGCAAGCTGAACCCCAAAACTGAGAACTGTGGGCATGTTACGAGAATGAATCAATAACTGGGATAGAAACTCCAGCTCTGGGGTCCAGGCCAGGGCCTGGACAAGCTGTAAGTGTTAGGTTAAAGAATTAATTTCTTTCTTTAGCAGCTGGGAGCAGAGCAAGGCCTTTAGCATTGTTAAGGAAGACACTCTCGGGTGCTGTTTGTGCCTCCTCCTGTAAAGGCACCTGTTGTTAAATTTTCTGTGCTGAATCCATTAGACCTCATTAGTGGGGTGGAAAGCTTTGAAAAAAATCAGATTCAATTACCTCTGTATTTTCAGATGCTGGGTGAGGTAATCTTTAGACCTCATTGCTTTGTTGAAGCTGTTGTAATGGTACAAAGCTTTTTGCTCTCACTGTCTTACAGCAGTGGAGAAGTTTAAGGAGTGATGACAGGTTAAAATGGAGCAAGGTCAGAAGGTGAGTTACTGCTCCACAGAATGATGTAGGTTTGGTATTGACTTGTCATCTCAGTTCCTTCCAGTGATGCCACTTGCCCTAAAGGCTCAAAGCAGAGTCTTTATTGTGGGACCGGTTTGTGTCACTCCTGGGACACCACTGAAGCCGGGCACACCTTCTGTGGGACAGCCTTGCAGGACTGGCCTCTCTGGTGGGTGGCCATGGTCTGGGGAGCAGAGGGGAGCATGGGCTGCCAGACACAGACTGTTCCCATCAGTTCCTCACATAGCAGGGGTCTCTCCTCTCTCTGGGACTGAGTTCTAGATCCCTCTTTGCTGTTTACATAGGAGTTGTTCAGCTTATTCTTTTAGTTTGTTAGGAAGAATGCAGATGAAGTTGTCACCTGCTAGGAACAATCACTGGTTAAAGTGATGTGTAGGGAGCCACAGGATCTCCCTTAGCTCTTGTGCTTCCAAAATCTGGCTTTGTCCAGTCAGCTCTACCGTGTCTCACCTGTGGGCAGATCCTGATTGAGGAGCTCATGAAAATCTCTCAGGGACTGACATCTGTACCAGCAGCTGACAGGAGAGAGGGAGGGGAAAAAAGGAAAGTGGCTGAGGATGTGTGGGGTTCTGGGTTATGAGTTTTAATTATTCACAGTTTTTCCCTGTACTGGGCATGGTCTCATGCATGAAATGAATAGAAAAACAACTATTTGTGGTTACTGGGAAATGCATGAGCAAGAGAGCAGAGACTTTTGTCCTTAATTCTAAAGCAGTTCTACCATTTTAGGGTGTGTTTATATGATGTACTATGAGAGAAATGAAGAAATGGGGACATTTTTCAGGCCTGGTTTCTGAGAGGGAACAGACCTGCATTTAGACCCCCTGAAATACTTGGCCTATTTCCAATAGCAGTGCCTCAAACTCCATTAAAAAAGCTGTGCTTGATGTCTGTAGGTGGAACCTGAGTGTGGTTCTCCTTTGAAGAGCTGAGGAGCAGCAGCTCAGGCCATCACCTGAGGCTCCTCTCTGCTCAGGTGAGTCACTTGCAGCCAGGGAATACAGATTGGGGCCATATTTCACTTGGTGATGAACTAAATCACTTAGAGAAAGAGTCTTAACTAGGGTTTTCCAACAGTTTTGTTTTTTCCAAGTGGCAGTCAGGAGCTCTAGCTAATTTATCTGCCAGTTTGGGGTACTGAGTTCTTGCCTGCATTTCCTTCTGCTTCCCAAGGTAGTGAAAGCACGGAGCCCTTCAGGATTAAGTCTCTTGTCATGAGTAGAGACACCCACACCACCACTGCCCATGTGATTAGCCATGGAAAACCAGAATCCCCACAGCAGCAGGGCTTTCAGTAGTGCTGAGCACAGGAGAGGTGATCTCTATCGACACAATTGCTCCATGGTTTTTAGAAAGGGATGCTTGCAAAGCCATCCATTCAATGGGAAGTTCTTAAAGCCCAATTCCTCCCCAAAATGCAGTTGTTTTGCAGGCAGGGTGTGTTTCATGTCACACAGTGGAGCCTCCTGAACCAGCCACTGCTGAAGGTGGTGGTGGTTCACACCTGCCCATCAGCCTGTGTTAGCAGAGCTGGCACTCACTCAGCAGCTAAAATACAAACAGGTAATGACTCCCATGTCCCAGAAGCTCTGCCACACTGTGGAGCACACCTGTGTTCTCAAGTCTTTGCTGGACTCAGAGCTAACACACATTTCTTATCAGGGTTCAATACTTTTTTACATACACAATGCAGAGAACATATTCAAAATAACTACTTGAAGCCAAGCTGATAAAACAAGCAGCTGTAAATTGTCACAGATTATGCCCTGGATTGCAAGGGTGGAAGAGGCTGAGACATATCTAGAATGATGAGGATATAGATTAATTGCATACAATAGGAGAGATACCAAGCTGATCATATGTGTTGCTCACCTGAAGCCCAGGCAAATGGGGACAGAATGGCAACTGGAATTCTGCAGGGAAGAAGCAGCCTAAAACCTGACCTGCAAATGTCTGAAGTGCAGTAAATCAGAGAAATCAGGGGGTTTGGCTGAAGCTCAACATGACTTTGTGCAACAGATCCTGGTTTAACACATACATCAGGCTCATCACACACCTCCCAACAGGACTGGCAGTGATGTCCCTGCCTTTTGAGGATGCCCTTGTGTGTTCCAAGTGCCTGTTTCCCTGCATGCCATTTGCATTAGCATTTTAAATGTTGGTCTCCATAAAAAAGCCTATATGGTACATTTTCAGCTTACAAACGAGGCTCGGAGTTAGGGCAATGTTCACCTGGAGGGTCATATATTTCATGCTTCACTGCTTTCTGCTGCTGATTTCTGAGGTAATCTGCAGTGTCTCTGAGAAGAGGTGCCAGTTACTGTGCCATGATTGCTGTTTGGGGAAGTGTGCTGTTAAAATGTCTGTCTGGCAGGCAGATTAACCACAGATTTATATGCATTTGCTGAGAAAAAGATTTGGCATTCTAAATTCTGATTTCTAATTGGAAATAAGCAGGAGTTTATACTCTCCCTCCACCTCTTTTTCCCCTCATGAAGCACAAAGAATAAGAATAAACTCAGATATTTACTGGGATCTTTTTGTTACTTGGGCAATGCTCTTTTATAATTCAGGTGTGTATTGGTCATATCCTGCAGGTTTCTATATTCCTTCTCCCTTGATTGTTTCAATTCTCAGGAATCCTTGGGAAAAAGTATTCCTTTTACAGTTTCTCTGCTGTGTTTCTTCTTCAATATCAGTTTATCAGCTGGAGATGCTTATTATGCTATTTAAGAGAAAAACTTGCCATCTCCAAGTAACTGGAAGTCTTCTTCCTGGAGATAGAGCAGGCTTACCTGGGGCCTGGCCTCTTTTCTCTCCAGCCAGCACTGCAATATTGAGTTTTCTCTGAAAATTGAACCCTTCTCTTACTCCTCTTGTGTTTCATCCATTGGTGAAACTCTCCTGGAGGATTGCTGCACTTCCAGAACGGTTCCTTATTTTACTGAATCTCTTGTAGATCACTGGTCTGGGTTAGAGTATCCTTTCCTTGCAGATGAGATCCTTTCCCTCAGTTCTTCAGCTTTTCCCCAGGCATCCAGGACACACTGGAATCTACAGCTTCTCTTGGGAAGGATGCTTCCCAAACCACTGGTGAGAACATTATGCATTCAATACAGACATTTTCATAAAACAGCCACAGAGGTTTTTTAAAGAGAAAACAAATAATAAAATACTTTTTTTTAAAAAAAGCCTATACTTATATACCTTTGAATAAATACACTAAAAGTCTTGCTGGAATAATTAAGAGGAATTGTGTTGGAATTATTAGATGCAAAGAGAAAGCAAAACCAGGAGAAGACCAGAGAAAGGAGAAAGGGCAAAAGGAACAAAAAGGAGAAAGGGCAAAAGATGCTGAAACAGTGGTGGTTTAGTGTTTTTGTTGTTAATGGTTTGTTCAATCATTTATGTTCTAATTGTTCTAATTTTTACTTTTTAAATTTGGCTTTTCACTGTCTTGAAGTCCTTTAGCCAATAAAATCTGGGGCACAAAGTCTGGTGTCTGTCTTGGAATCAAGTCAAATAAAAGACTACTTTTGAATTATAAATATTTTCTCCAGAAGCCAATGACTATAGATGAGTTTGTCCCTGGTGTCAGGTCTGTCAGTCTTGTTGTGATGTGGTGACCAGAGGGGCCTGCAGGGCCAGGCTGTCTCTGCCATGGAGCTCATCTCCCCCAGCACAGCCCCAGGGAGGAGAGGAGAGGAGAGGAGAGGAGAGGAGAGGAGAGGAGAG
>NC_031783.1:3321181-3356362 GCF_001522545.3 Parus major
GCTGCACGGGGCTTTGCAGAGGAATTCACAGCACAGTGGATGTGGGGATATCAGGAGAGGAGTGTGAGGGTAGAACGTGTCACCAGGTGAAGACAAAGATCATTAAAAGTGCCACATGCTCCAGCCTATCAAAGCTTTACAGGGGAAATATTCAGTATTCTAGAAACGTGTCCATAGCGAAGCATGGAACTTGATGGGGCTCAGGAAGAAATTTTTTGTGACACTTTTCCTGATAAAAGCTTTTCTCAAACCACACACCACAAAATGCTGGGCTGCAAAGGGACTGGAGCCTCTTCCAAGCTCTTTGCAGACTTTGATGGAGATGACATTGCAGACAGGGAGAAAAAAGGCTTCTGACATGCAGAGCCTTTTGGTCTTTGAGTGTTGTGCTGACTGAATGACCTTGTGAAAAAAGGAAAGTGTTCAAAACAAGATCTGTAGGTGGATGCTCTGCTTGATATTTGCAAGGTTGTGGGTAAGGCATTTACTAGGACTATAAGTGCATTTGGCATTTTCCTACTTAAATGGTTTGAAAATGAAGCAAAAGGAAATGTTTAGAAATTTTTGTCAAGTCATTTTAACAAGAAATAACAGTCTGCTGAATTTGAAACCATAAACAATGGAGAACTTGCCACAGCAACACTCCCAACTCAGAATGCTTTAAAGTTTTGAAGTTGAGAAAGCACCCACTTTAGTCTGTGTATTTTCAAACTGGCACATTTTTTCTCCCCAAGTTGATTTAATTATTCTGTTTTGAAATTTCAGTTCAATTTAGATACACATTTAAAAGTAAAAGTGAAATATAAGTCAAAAGCATATCAAAACTATTTAACAAAGCGTGATTGACTTAAACTGACAAGTTCAGTGCATTGAAATTTGTGACATTTTACTGAAAGCAGGCAAACACACATTGATACCTTTAACATTTTCCTGGGCTAAAATGGAAGAAGGGAAAAAACCCCACCACATTTTGTGCTCAGGCTCCAACTGGAATCCACCACACGTGCACTGGGCTCTCAGTGCTGCTGCACACCAGGCTCCCACTCCTGCAGCCACTGCTGAATGGCTTTGCCCAGCCTTGGGGGTCCATTTTTGGTTCTCATGAAAGTGAGATATTTGGAAGCAATCTGCAGAGTTAGAAACAGGGCACATTGAGCTTTCCATACACAATTCCTACATTTAGACTGAATCTCTGTTAAAATGCTTCACAGTGCTTGCCAGCCCATTGTAGCCAGGAGTTTATTTAACTCTTTCTATGTGGTGTGAAAGACCCATCACATTTCTTTTCCTGGGAGGTCTGTGATGACAGAGCTGATCTGTCCAATTTAGAAAAGAAATACAGGTGGTTTAGCACATCAGCTACATGTTTTTGTGTGGTGAATTTGTGTGTAGAATATTCTACTTCAAATAAATGGTTTTGATCCATATGTGGAATATGTGAGGTACAGTCATCACTATGATGTTTTTAATTTTATTTCCACTTAATTCTGTCAAAACCAATTATTCCAAATTTTGGACCTAAAACATAGAAGTGTTAATATCTGGACTGCTGGAAGTCTGTGGGAAATTAAAGCAAATTTGCTGATTCCCAACTGATCTTTGTACATCAGGTTAAAGTTGTTTTCCACATCCTAATCTCAGCAAAGTGATTGTGTTTTATTCAGCCTCGGGACTGCCAAAGTCAAGGGTTTGTAGGATGCTTTGGGTTCAACTTAAATGTCATGGGTTTTTGGCCTGTTTGGCAGGCCAGGTCACAATAGTATTTATAAATAAAATAGTTTTCAAAACACCTCTAATAGTCAATTTGCTTCTCACTTTATCCCATTTGCTTCCTTTCTATGAATTTTTTCCCCAACACTTGCATCAAAAACCTTATTTCAAATGAAAGGTAAACATCCAGTTCAGCATTTCTCAAAGGAGAGGAATTTTTAATGTATTAAATATTTTTCTCCTGCCACACAATGTCTGGCCATGAAACCAGGAACAGTTGCTATTCTTACAGATCCTCTCCAGTACAGAGGGATGCAGAAATAAAGCCCAGCTCTGCTCCTGAGTGAAGTGTGGGGAGATGTCAGTTCGGAGCTGCTGCTTTTGAATATGCTGATTGTGGCTCTGGAAGGAGGCTGGGATCCCCTGGAGATCTGAGATCTCTGCTGCACATTACAGCTGTCTCCCCAGCGAGGCAGCATGAACCAAATACATAACTTTAGGAGTTCTCCTGGCCTCAGATCTACGCTCAGATGACAAAAAGTAAAAAGAATTAATCAGGGCCTAATGCAGCAGAGCGTTCTGCATTGTATCTTCATTAGGCTGCTTTATGCTCTCCTCTTTTGGAAGGGTCTTTTATTTACAGATTTCAAAGCCAGATGAGAAGGAGAGCTGGTAATGCACTTCAGCCACTGCAGAGCTGAAATTCAAAGGCAAGGACACAGGAGGAGAAAGATTATCATCTTATTAGTGAAGGAGGATAAAGATTATCAGGCTGCAATGATCCATTATTTATAGGAATGCTGTCCTTTCCTGTGTGTGTTACTGAGGCATTTAATGTATTTGTGCTAGAAATTAACATTGATGTTATTTTCTTTAATGTCTGTTTTCAGTCTATGCTATGGAGGTTGGCATTCAGGAAACTCAGCCAGAGGAGAAAAACAATAGTATTAATTAGGAACGTCAGTCATGGGTGTTATGAAATCCAAAATTGTCAAGTTTCCAGTGCAGTTTAGTGGTAATTACAGTAGAGTGTGGAGACAAGCTGTTCTGTTCCCTCTAAAGAAATGCAGAGTTTGTTGGATCAAAGTGTTAATGCAAATCCTGGGGAATGCATTGCTGTTTCTGGAGTCACTTGGACTTTTTTGGGTTTGTTTTTGTTTTTAAAGGATGTGTTGCCACAGCTAATTCATCAACAGTAGCACTCGCTTCTTCTTCAGGGCTGTTTATCACAGGATCTCGCTCTGCTCCATAAATTATCCTCGATTTGCAAATTAGAATTTTGGCATAATAAAATAGAACAAATGTAATGGGGCTTATCTGAGTCATCAGCAGAGCTGGACACTGGAATTGGGCTCCACCTGAGCATTTCTTTATTCCTCCCAAGAGTTAGAAACCTAAAGCTGCTCCCTGCCGAGCTCCTGGGGAGGGCTTTGGATCTGCTCTGCAGGCTGCTGCAAGGAATTCTCACTAAAACCCCTGCAAACCAAGGCTGTGCTCAGAACACTTCTATTGCCTATGTGGCCCAGAGAATCAGACCTTTTGATATTGTTTTTACAAGTTCTAGCCGCTTTCCCAGGAAAGTAACTATAAACATAGATGTTTGTGCATTCCATTAAAGATTTGCCTTTTGATGGGTGTCTCTCACAGCCAGTGTGGTTGGGAAGGTGTTAACCTGACTATCCAATCCCTGGTTGTGCTCAGAAACCTCTAAATAGTGAAAGAACAAATAAACTTCTCTTCTTATTTCACCACACTTTGAGCTGTGTCCGTGTGAATCATTTCATGTCCGACAGTGACACGCCTACACAAGGACTTTGGTCCCAATGGAAAATCTCTCCTCTTCCCCAAAAAACCCCAAACAAACAAAACAAACCAAACCAAAAAACAACAACAACAACCAAAAATCCCCACACAACCAAAAAACCTACCAAAAAACCAAACCAAACCAAAATCCTCCAGAAAACCACCCAAAACCCCCCAGAAAACAAACCAAAGCAAACCAGGAAAAGCTCAGAAGCTTTGAGAAGGAAAGCTGGCACTCTGAGACTCTTGCAGCCTTTGCTGAAAGCTCTTGGCTCTTTGCAAGGTTGGGTTTTGAGCCTGAAATGTGAAAAAAAGGTCTTTTATTGACAGCAAGTTAATTTAAAATTTATTGTCATTATTTTTAATGAAGAAAAGTCTTCACAAAGTTATGCAAATCATAAACAGTCTAAGGGTCTCTCTTCCAAAAGGAAAGCACCAGGCTCAGTCTATGTTTGCATTTGAGTAATGCATTAAAAATCAATTAAATCCATTTGAATAATTGAGGTAAATTGGTAGTAGTGAACTGGGTTGTCCTGACTGAGGATGTAATTAACTTCCAACTAAGTAATTGTAAATTAATTAGAAACAATGTATGCTCTCCATCTTGTAAACATTTTAGTTAAGGATTGTTGGGAGTCGAAATAATAAGGTTAGATTAGAATCAACAATCGAATTCAGGGAACATTTAAGGAAATAACCCAAGGAATGATCTTATTATAGGAGAGGCTACTTGGTTTTCAGTTTCCACATCAGGGAAATGGAAAGAATAAAATTTCTTGTGCTTACATAACTTTGCTACAGTCCTTGTTTAGTATTTGACTGAAGTTCTAAGGTAACTTCTCATCTGAAAGTTTTAATTCAAATGCTGCTGATGGAACAACCTCCTCAAATCTCAGGTTTTGGTACAGATTTGTATCTCCAGCACTGCTGTTAACTTTCTGATATTTTACTGGTACCAGGTTGTTCAGAAATAATTGGGTACTTTAATATCAAAAGAGACATAAATAACTTAAATTGCTTGAGGAATTTTATTTTAAAATTCCTTTAGTGTATATTTCTCTGTCAAATTTCAAATTAATAAAATGCTCTGATTTAAAATATTGAACAAGTGTTTTAATATAAAATTTGCAAGTCCTCACTCAGGTAACTTGGTAGGATCTTCTTACAGGCAGGCAAATACAAATTAAAGATAACATGTCCTTAGAACTTCCATTTTTTTCTTTTTTTTTTGTAAGTGCTTAATAAACTCACTTAAAGGTAAGTTAGAAGTGCTGACATTTATCACTGAAATGGAATTGACAGACTTAAACTTTGGAAAAAATTTCCATGACTGTCAGTTTTAATGTAAAAGCAGATGAACAGAAATGTCTGTAATTTTTAACTCTTTTAATATATGGAAAGTATTTATTTTCCTCAGATTATGGAAAGGACTGCAGTGCCACTTAGCTGACATGTTTATTGCTGAAGTGTTTATTTTAGAATTAATGCTTAAAAGCCAATACAAATTTAATCTTTTCATAGCTGTAGCATTTTGTGATTCAGAGTGAGTGATGCGATGAGTAATGGTAATTCTGCTGATTGCACAGAATTGGGTATGAAATACTTTAATCGATGAATACATTACTGAAATACTTAAAGAGAAACTTCCAGCTTTCCAAGCACTGCTTTGTTTTTGGTTTTAGAATTAGGTGGCTTTATTTTTAACACTTTATTTTTAAATTGGGGGAAATGATTTTGTTTGTGGACGGAACTACCCTGAGCGTCCTCCAGAGTGAAATGCTGGGAGGGAGAGGGATGATTAAAGCTGGGAACAGCTTCAGCCAGGATGCAGAGAGCAGTGAAGGGGGAGCATGCAGGATATCAGGATTCTGCCTGCCTTGTTCAGATAAATGCACCAGGACACAGCATTTCAGGGAGGGGCAGTGCAGGTGCCAGGGGTGGGATTAGGCAGGTTTAAACTCCCAGGTTCTCATGAGGCTTCCACCTCCCCTGGGCTTCTGTAGTCCCTTGATGTTGCTTAAGAACTTTGCAAGATCAAAATTGCTGAGCAAGTCCTGAAAATGATGAAAAAAAATGTTTTGGTTTTGATCAAGTTTTATAATAGTGAGACAGTTTTATGTGTCTTTAAAAATGTCATGATCTGAGGCTGATGTTCCATTACTAAAAGGGGATTGTGGATGATACGTATGGGGTGGAGACCAAAAAAACCTCACCCAGTTTGCAGGAACACATCTGACTGCACAGGGATGAAGGATGAAGCTCAGAGTAAAATACCTGCAGGCTTGAGCAAACCTTGGCCATTCAATTTGCAGCAGAAATGACTCTGAGCACCAGAGATTTAACCTGGAAGCAGAGGCTGCCTTGGGCTGTGCAGGCAGACAGAGAAATGCCAACAAGCAGTGGGGACAGCTGGCTGTCCTCATACTCGTGGTGGACCAGCAATGCAATAGTGGATCAGGGCACAGCACTTCAAACTGCAGACAACTGGCAGTGCTGAAAACACAGCTGTCCTAATCCCAGCCAAGCCTATTCTTTAAGCCAAATAATAAATAAACCAGACAATGTTGAGGGCAGAATAGACAGATAAACATAAACACGAAAATTGAACTCGAATACCAAGTGATTTTTGTTTGTTTTGCAGTATCACAAAACAGCAAATGCAACGGCTTTGGAAGGGTTGTGGAGATTTCCAAGCCTCTACAATGGTTCCATCTGTCCTGAGATTTGTGATTAATTATATCTGCTGGGAGAAAGGAATATGGACGTTTTTTCTTTCCAACTGTTTTTTAGTAAACTCGGCTGATAAAAATGCATGTAGGGCTCCTACAACCAAAAAAATTCCCTTTGCTAATTGTGAAATAAGTGGATTTTCCAGCAGACTGTATAATCCTCTACTTGTGGAAATATGATGTAAGTAATCACATAGCACTGATGTTATGAAGATGAGCTCTTGGCATTTGCTGAACAGTGTGGCTAAAATGTCTTTTTTTCAGGCTAATCTCTGAAGCAGTGTGAACAAAGTAATCAGATTGAGATGAAAAAGTTTAAGTGGATCATCAATATGACAGAAAGGGTTTTGAGGACACTTCAAAAGATGGAAGAGAAGGGTATATCTTCTATTTCAGTTTTTAATCTTAGTGAATTCCATTGTGCTTGTCTGAAAAGTGACCCATTATTTTTCACAAGGATTCCCAAGTGAACCCAAAGTTATGTGCTAATACACTAAAATCAAATAAGGTTGTCAGGTTTCTTTGCTTCATATAAACTGGAAATGAATTTGGTTAAAAAAACATGATAAAAGTGTTCTGTTAATCAGAGACTAAAAATTTCAGTGTTGAAAAAGTATTTTTGCCAGAAGCAAAACATTATAATGATCCTTATTAATTAGTTTAATGCTTTGAGGAAATACAGGAAAGTGATATAAGCTATATATGTAACTATTATAAAAATACTAAACGGAATTAAAGACTTAAAGGATAACATTTATTTTAGAAATGCACAGACCCAAGAAATAGATTTTTCCTGATAACAGGATCACAAGATAAAGAGCACAGGTTTGAAAATAAGTGCCTTTCTCATTTACTTCGCTTTGGATCATGACAGAAACAAATGTCTGCTGGTGTTACTTCTCCCAGAGTTTCTATTATTGAACAGCAGGGATGAATGGATCTTTCCTTACCTTTCTCTGAAGATTCCCTGACGTAACAGCTCTGTGTGTGTTAAATTCAAAGCCTTTGGAAATGCCTTCAGTGGGCTCTGGGTCGGGTCCTGATGTGACCCTGGCACCTCTTTGACCAATTTGACTTTTCCATGCCTGAACTGCAGTGGAATGTTCCCATAAATTTGATGGCATTTGAGCAGAGAGATGAATCTTGAGAGATAAATGAGCTGACTCATGCCCTGGACTGGTAGGAGTCACTGGAAGGAGCAGGGCCAGTTTCTTCCAGGTTTTCCTGAGTTCCTGGAGTGCATTAAATGCTGTTGATTTGCAGAAGTTAAAGGGATGGGAAGATTCTGGATTTTGCCATTTTCACCTAAGTTGTTCTTTCTCATCTGAAAGTCAAATCAGGTTTTGGAGTTCAGTTTCAAACATCATGCTAAAAATGTACCTAAACATTTTGCAGCTTATCTAAGAACAAACTTTCTTCCACTTGGTTAGCACATGTTAACCTGTGGTAAAAAATACCCAAAATAAAAACCTCAACCTTTTATTTCTGTCAGTTGCTTTCCAATTTTCTGCTCTACCCCAATGGTGGAACATCCATTTCCCTTAATGCTCCTAAATTGGTTTAGTCCCATGCTTTGGCTCCATCTACACCTGTTTATTCCCCAGAGGGACACAGGGAGGTGTCCCCCATTCTTTCCCAAGCCCTCTGCAAGGTTTCAGCTTCATCTCTGCAGTTGTCCCCTGCTGCAAAATCTTTGGAGAACAACAGTGTTCTGTGGCACCAATCAGCCTGTAAGGATTAAGGATTAGTCTGAGACAATAATTGTGATTTTATTTTTGATTAGGCCTTCAGGTGTTAATTCCAGGCTATAACAGAGCAGGGCAGGGAAAAAATTCCTCAATCTGCACTTCCCTTGGGGGATGCTGTGCCTGCAGCTCTCGTGCAGTGAAAGATGGGATTTTGCTCAAGTGCTATTTTTACAAGCTTAACTTTCTTAGTCTTGCCTGAAAACAGAGTTCCTTTCAGGGCTACCAGTACTGGAAGGATGCTGCTGTTTCATCCCCACGTGATCCATTTCAGCAAATGTGCAGTATTTGTAGAACTGGTTAATGTTTTAGTAGTTTGTGTGATGAAGGAAACACAAATGATGGACATATTTCAATTCTTTTCCTTATCTTCCTGTTACTAATTTAGTTCCTGCCCTCATTTCTACATATATTTGATGTTGAGGTGAACACCAAAAAAATAAAGTAAATATATTTTCTTGGCCATCATGGACTATAGCACTGCAATCTTTTTGGTCTTCTACAGAATCCCCATATAATCAGTTATTCCACCAGAAAATGCCAATGGGATCTGGCATTTGGTAGTGGTTTATAGTGCAGATGTTTTTAATGTTGTTTTTTTATCCTCTTGTCATACAAAAAGGCATTTGAATCTGCCTTACTTTGATTTCTTACTGTGTATCTAATACCACTGTAAGGAGATCACGTCTATTCCAGAATAAAAAGGGGGTAGAAGATTCCCTAGGAAAATTAAAACTCAGACATCAGATGGGATATAGACATTATAAGAGTGAGAATAGTTTAGCCTTTGAACAACTTCATTATGGCTGCAATATGTTCTCAGTTATTTGACATTTAAATACAGATGCCTTCTCCATGGGTTGTGCCAGAACTCTGAAGATCTTTGTCATGCATAAGGCTCTAAGTTTCCAAAGTGTACAGCTTTGACTTTAATTTTATGAATCAAACCTTGACCCCTATGTCAAAGGCCTTTCATATTACAGGGGAATAGAAATTAACTGAGGTGAATTTTTGTTCTGCAAACATGAGTTCCACTGATCTCTGCCTCTTGTCCACTCATGGGCAGGACTGGTGATTTTTCTATACATTGCTGCTCACCACAGTTAGGGAGGTATTCTTGCCAGATCCAGAATTTTTCATGGAGTAAATGTAAGAGAATCAGTAATGTAGGACCTTCTTCTACATTAAGCCTTTCTAGTGTGGTGTAAAATTCCATAAAGCCTTTAGGAGCACTAGTTGAAATTAGTTCTGATGTAATGCAATAAGCCCTGTTTACATTACCTTTTTAAAATTAGACTTCTCTGAAAGTGGGAGGTTCTAGTGAGCTCCCATCTTGTTTCATTCCATCTGTTTCCCAGGAATATCAGTGTATTTGGTCACAGACAGGGATGCATTTGCATTATGGTCCCACTCTCAAGTATCCTTTGGTGCTTTCACCTTTCTGGTTTGCAGTTGCCCATCTGCAGAGGACTGTAGTGATATTTAGTACTCTGCAGATTGCCCCATCCCTAAAATGTATCTGTCTTCCTTAACTCCCTGCTGAAGTTAAACTCCACAACCCAGCACTACTCCAGCTAAGGCTTCCCTTCACAGCTGTTGCTTATTCTGCTGATTTCTGTTCTTATTTCTGCTCGTAGCAAATCCCACCCAGCAAATCCTCTGGCTGCCGTGTCCCCTGCTCAGGGTTCAGTGGGTGCCTCTGGAGTTTGGTGCATTTTCCCTAAACCCACAAAGGATCCACCAGCAGATGGATGTTCATATCCACCAATGTTTTTTTCCCTTGCAGCTCCCCAGCCTGGGGTGCTGCTGAAGCACAGCTCCTTGTCCATTTTAGGTCCATCCCTTTGGGAGAAAGTTCTCTCCCAGGAGAGTTTTCTCTGGCTGTGAGAGCCCTGTGAGGCAGCTGATGTCACAGGTGTTCTGTAGCACCTCTGGGACAGGCATGGCTCCAGCAAAGCTGACACAGGGCTTTCCTAGAAACACTGGAACAAAGCACTGGCTCAAGAGCTCTCCCATGGAACAGAACACGAGAAGGAATTGTGTGCTGGTAACTCCGAGGGGTGTGTGCACCTGAGCCTGCTGCAGCCTTGCTGTGATGGGCACTTCAGAGGGGACTCAGCTCAGCATGGATCAGCATTCCAGCAACAGCTCCTACTGTTCTTATGCACCTGATGTTCTTGGAAATAATTTCTTTATTCTAGGCCTTAGCAAATGTGTGATATTCATCTTGAAGGACTACAGCAGATACAAGAGATGGGGTGCTTTAAACACTGCTTTGCATAAGTAATAAATTAAATAAATGCTACACTGAAATGAAACTCAACCAATACAAGGTCTGTGACACGATCTCACACATTTGTAAAACTCCATCCATGGCACTGCATGAGCAGTCAGGGTTTAGCAGGTGGTGGGGAGCAGATCTGAGCTCCTGGAGACACGGAGTGCTGATGTGTGACAGCAGTTCCTCCTCCCTGTGCTCTCCTGTGCCGTGGGGAGTCACAGAGAATGAGGGACTGGGAACTGCATCAAACCCTGGAAGAGCAGAGGGAATAGAATAAAAAAGTCCCACTGTTTAAGAACAAGGTAGAAAACATGATTGAATTGAAACTTCTCTACCCAGAAGGATTTTATTTGCCTTCCCCTGAGGTCATTAATTAGCTGGGTTCATTGCCCACTGAACATCCCTGCTGCTCACACCTTCAGGGGCAGGGAAAGCACCAAAGCACAGCAGCTGGAAAAGGAGGGGAGCACAGTAAAATACTTCCCTCTGCTAAAAAAGTGTGTGTATTCCCCTGGGGGTGCAGCTGAGTGCAGCTGCTGAGGAGATTCCTGCCAGGGCTGGAAAGGTGTGCTCAGCATCCCTCTCAGCTGGGAAAGGCTGGCAGTGCTCTGGCACCTGTTTCCTCACTTGCTTTTCCTCCACACAAGACAAAGGAAATGAAAGACAAGTCAGGAGACATTACCTAACCATTACTTTCTATTCTAGTGTGGATGCTTTGCAATGATTTTTCCTTGAGAGGAACCCACCTAACCCTGCCCCACATCTTTCATTTTCACTCCACTGATCCCCCTTTAACTCTATATCCCATTAAGATAATATTTGCCATAGGAAGGAAACTGTAATTCAGCTTTCTGTAAGTGTGATTAATGCAGAACAGATTGTAAGCATATTGTTTTCATTAGGAAGCAGCTACTCAATGTTTCCATTTAACTTGCTGATTGCTGCAGTTGTTGCCATATGATAGAAAGTCTATTAGTCTCTGTGCCTCCTTAATTCAGCCATATGATATAAAATGTTTGTGTTCTGAAAATAGTGTCTATTACAATGACACTTACAGGAATGATCCATAGTGGAAAGCAAAATACAGCCTGCCACATGGAGAATGGAAATAAGAATTGGGTTCTTATCTTGCTTTAAACTGAGTGATCTGAACTAAATCCACCACTTTGCTCACAGATGGTCACACCGAGTCATATCTTGAGTCACTGGGTTTTTTCTGTTAATAGAATGATGTTCAGAAACACTCTGGCTCAAAAATAGGTGATGGGTTATGTAAAATGATTTATTTCTGTGGACCCTCTCTCTGGAGATAGGTTCTGCTTCCTCATAATTTTAATTTACCAGAAGAAAATATTTCTCCTTGTTCCAAAGTGCTAGGGTGGAGCTAAAAGTGACCTAAATGAAATGTGGAGACTGACCAGCTGAGAGCAAGAGTTAATAGAGCAGTTGCAGATGCTGACCACATGTGAGAACAGTCCTTGCTGTAGTTTTCAAGGTGGCATTAAAAGGGCACAGAGCTCATGAGGATAACACCAGTTTGCATCATTCCATTCAGTTACACTTTGTGATACAACCATGCCATCAATATTTGGACTTCAAAAGGAAGTTGTGAGGATGATCCATCAGTGGCCATCACTCAGGATGATCAGGAAGCACTCTGGAATTATTTCCCCCTGTGGAAAGCACATTTCCCCTGCTGGGCTCCTTTATTTTGCTGCTGGCACTTCTTGCTCTCTGTCCCAGGTGTTTGGGATCTGACTGGGTGCTCCCAGCTTTGCAGAGAACCCCAGTGTGAGGTGAAGTCTTACTTGTAGCTCTCCAGATTATTTAATTTTTTAACTCCGGCACAACACAAACCACACTGAGAGCTATTAACGTAAATTAATTATTCCTCCTGCTGGCTTCTTTACAGCTTACTCAGACGAGGGATTATTAAATGCATCATGCCTTGCAAATTTGCATGCATTAAAAGCTTTATCAGTGCCTGTGCACTGCTGGCCTCCACCAGGAGTCCAAGACTGAAGGAATTCCTGCTCAGCCTTTCCATGGGCAGTGCTGATCTGTGCTCACCTGGCTCCAAAACACAGCAGAGCTGATCCCTGTGCCCATGGGCCCTCCTGAAAATGTGACATCCCAAATCTGTCCAGGGCGAGGGCATCCCACTGCCCTCAGGCTTTGATACTTTCAGCTGCCATGGAGAAGGGAATGATAGGATGCAGCAGAATATCTTTTTTTTCTGATTAAATGTGATTTTTTTTGTTTTGGTTTTTTGTTTTATTTTTTTTTTCAATTTCTCTTTCAAGCAAGTAAGGGAAGCAGATAACCATGGTAACCCAGGAAAATGTGGATGTAGATCTGCTGGTGTATATCTGTGGAGAGTGGAAGAAATGTGTAGAGGGGTATTTATTTATTTGTTTAGCAATTTACGCTGTTGTTGCCTTTTTGATCCTAAACAAGGATAAAAATTTCTTGAAAATGGAGAGCTGTAAAAAACCCAAACACTTTCTGTGCCTTTCAAAAGCATTTGTTTTAACACAGTGGTAAATCATTTAAATTGTGAGCGTTCTTTACCATGATTTTAAGTAGAGAACTCTGAAATGAGGTAATTAAAAAAAAAAAAAATGATAAAACACTGATGGTCTGTTTTTAATTTTAGCAAGAAAAATTTCAAGTTTGATGTGTCCTTAGGTAATGCTTTGAAAAAACCAGCCCTTAAATGTTAATTTTGAGGAAATCTCAACTCTTCAATCTACTAAACTTTTCTGCCTTCCACTGAAGTTTCTGTCCCCTTTGCCTCCCCAATTCTGCAAACGTGACCACACAAATTCACACCAAAATAAATTGTTTAGGAGGGTCCTATCCATGGGAGTTTGGAGACAAATGCTGAATTTCTGCTTGACTGCAGCATCTGTCATTATCACCAAGGTTTATTTCTTCCAGGGATTGTCATAATTGTCTCATTGTTAATAACGAGAACTTCTCACTGATGGCCTCTCACTCAGAATTCAGAGGGGAAAATAGCAATGTTAGAACTGGATTTCATACTTTACTGCAGATTGCTAAACTGAATTTTTTTCCTGTTTCCAGCAATGTTCCAGCAAACACATGCACAGCTTTTTCTGGCTCAGCCTCTTAAATCCTTCCTGCAGGTGAAAAACTTGTGCATTCTGATTTCCATCCTACGAGTGCATTTTGAAAAGTGTTTTCATAGAGGAATTTTTGCATTTCAGCATTTTAGGAATGTTCAGAGCTTACCATCCTATTTCCCTATTTTATTTTATTTTTTTTTAAGAATGCTAAATGTGAAGACTTGGATGTTTTGGTGTTGTGTAGTACTGTAATAAACAGATATCTGCTTGGCTCTTAGAGGTGCTCAGAGGGGTGAATAAGCAGATTTCTGTGCACTCTGTTTTTTCCCCAGTTTTGTAAAAATCATAATTCAAACTAGGAGTTAAATCAGTATTTTAAAAAAGAAGTTCCTGAACAGAGCATGTTTCTTTAGGGAAGCTGAGCTCTGTTTTAATTCAAGTATCAAGAATTTTGTACTTAAAAAAGTTACATTTCTTCTATGATGTTGTACTTTCCAGCCACAAGGTTCTCTGTGGTTGTCATAATATTGACAAGAGAGAACCTGCAGCTGCTGATGGTAAAGATTGGTTCATTCCTCTGGTCTTTATATGATGGTAATGCAAATTATAAGACTGTATTCAAAGGTTCTCAAAATGAAAGTAACTTGATTACTCCAGACTTCAGTCTGAGTTTTTAGTCTTCTGTTAATTGAATTGAGCCCCAATGTGAAATTTGGGAAGTTTGTTTCTGTTTGTTGTTGAATCGACAGTGCAAAAATAAAAATTGAGAGTAAAAATTGAAACTGATGCTAGATTCTGGGAAAGATTCCATTTTCCCTGAAGCATGACTGACAGCCATGTGTCTGAGCAATTCAACTGCTGGGGTTTTTGAAGGTTTGAATCCTGGGAGATGGCAGCAATTCCCAGCTGGACGGGGCACAGGCACCCCTGCTCCTGAGTTCAGCTATTGCTGCCCATTTGGAGGTGTTTCTTGGATGATTGGTGAAACATGAGCGTGTGTTCCACAATATAATGTTTAATAAAGTGTTTCACCACCTTCCTGCTTCCCTGCCCATTGCAATTCCTTGTTCCCAGCTTGCTTTTCCTCTGAAACAGGGGGAGCAGCAGGAGCAGAATGCCCAGCTTTAACGAAGATGTTAATATTGAGGGAAATGTCAGTGTTAGTTGGAGCTGTTGGCATTGCAATAGCAGCAGTAATTAGTTCTAAGATTTGTAGCCTGTCTGGGTACAGCTTTGTGTCCCTGGAAGAATCTGGGATCAGTTAATGAGCTTATTAACAGCTCCTGGTTGTTTTTGGGTGTGCAAACTGAGTAGGGTGGGCATGGGGTGATTCAGAGAGTCAGGATTTGGTTTGTATTGCTCTTTGTTACATAAAAAGTTGAGACATGGGTATATTGTCCCTGAAAGTAAACTTTTTACAATAGTCATTGCAATGACACACTTCAGTCAAACTATGGTGATTCCCTGGGGATTTTGTAGAAGCTGAGTTTATATTATTTCTCTAATAAAGAAACACTAAACAGATAATAAATATATCAGAAGGCTTTCCACTGCATTTTGTCTCCCTGATAGCAGCACATTTTGTGTCTATAGATACACTATTCTACTGGGTGAAGATAAATGGATTCCATAATTCTCACTGGGGAGAAAAGTGAGGCTGGAGAAGATTGGAGCTGCATGAGCTGGATAACTTAAGATTATAGCTCTGAGAGGCAGAGCTCTAAAAAGCTATTAAAGATGTTACTTTCTTGATTGGAGATTCAGGAGTTGATGCACTGCCTTCAGTCCTGCTATGTTTTCAAACTTTCATTAAGTTTATATCATCTTCTACCTGGCCCTTCTAAATTGCTGCTCTGAAAAGAGATAATTTTTTCAATTGTGTGTCTGTTATAAGTAGATTCATCTTTACCATTTCCTAGAGACTGGATTTAAATCCATCAGCAGAGTATGAGGGAAAATACAGTGTATTATTGTATTATTTTGACAAATTAATTGAGATAATTTCTTGATGGGCTTGTGCTTAATATTTTATTACCACAAGGGAAAGCCTATTAATGGTTTGAAGAAACACCTTAACTGGTGATTAAAACTGTAAAAAACCTGAAATTAAACTTGAGTTTTGTTAAGAAAGCTCATAAATTTGTTTAGTCTGAAAGAACTACTGCCATTACAGAAAGGTTTTGTGTTGGGACAGGGATGATTTCTCTCGCAGTGTGATGCATTTAGTGAGATTTGTCCTGTTACCAATTTGCCATTTGATTGCTGGGCACACTGAGAGAAACTGGAACTGTCACCTATAGTCAGCCATCTTTTAAGAAACGTCCAGCAGCTTTAATATCTTTAGAAGTGATTATCAGTTCATTATCCATGGGTGCCAGGGGTATGGTTTGTGCTGGGTGCCCTCAGTGTGGCTGCTGGGGGCTGGTGGCTCTCTGCACATCCCAGGCAGGACAGGGGCAGAAAAGAACATGGAAAACTCTTGGCTTGAAGGAAAGACAGTTTAATGGAAAAAAAAAAGAAAAAAAAAAAAAAGGAGAGGTGATGAGCAGAAGCAAAGCAAAACCAAAGGAAATTTAATCTCAATTTCCCAGCCAATTTCCTGGCACTTCCCAGGAATCAGTGCCTCAGGATGGGCAGCTGTCCCTGTCCCAAACCTTTCGTGGAGGGGCCAACCCTGCAGCCCCCACTGCCAAACCCTCAGCCCTGCACCTGTGCAGGACACAGGGCTCAGGGGCTCTGGGATTAATAGATAAACAAATAGTCTGGATTTGCTGATATCACCACTTAGGGCTTTAGATGGTCCTGGCCACGTTCAGTGCCACTGAAGTTGCCTCCTCCTGTCTGCAGAAACTTTTCAGTCTGTTAAGTTTTAATGTTCACTTTGGGGAAGAGGATTGCTGGATGGCCAGTTCTTTAAGTGGGATTTTCCCCATTATTGGCCAGGGATTTATCAAATCCCTCTATCTTCTGCCTTGCTGATACATAAAGATCAGAGAGACAGGCTGCTTAGGGGAAGGTGTGCTGGGATAGAAATGTGTTATGAAAATGGAGACCAGGGATTTTTCACACATCTGACCTATCTCGTTAGTCTTCACTAATTTTTTTTTAATAGAAAATTATTTTCCAGCATTTTAATTCAGTTTTAAAAATTTCTGTGTTCAGTCTTCTTGTTTGCTTTTAACTCTGGAAATAAAACCCAGAAATCCTGCAAATTGCATGTAGTTAAAGGGGAAAATATTGTTCTCATTTCTTTCAGAAGAATCTCCCTGGTTCTCACCTCATGTTTAACTACAGGAGATCAGAGAGACTCAAGAGTCAAAGAAAACTTCAAGGCACAAAGACATTTTGGGTAGTTGTGGTCCACAGTGAACCCATGCAGAGCACAACAGGGAATATTGTACAGAAAAGTAGGCTGAGGGTAGAAATTTGGAAATCACCTGCCAAAAAGTGTAGCTAAAAAGCTCCAAACTTACATATCTGGTTTTCTAACTGTTGTAATTTTAGGGAAAGCATAAGACACACTAGGTTTGAGGGGTACTGTTATTGGTGGTTTTGACTTCATTTGCTTTGTTCCCTGTGTTTCTCTCAGAGGAAAACACTGCTTCTAGGGCTGCTCAAAGCTCTTCATTTCTATTCCATGAGAAATGCCTGTATTTCAAAACTTGTTTTCCTTCTCAGTTGAAAATATTTTTGAAGCTGAGGTTTTTCCCCAGCTTAGGTGATGTGTTTCCCTAGGCTGGGTGAGTTTGCACTGCAGTGCTAAAACCCTTCCAGTGAGCCCCATTTGGAAAGCCAAGCATGTTCTGTCAGAAGAGCAGCACAGGGGTGAGCAGGGCTGAAGATTGAGGGTGTTGTGGAGAGACCACAGAGAAATCTGACACGTGCCTTTGCATTCAGCAGAAATGATGGACAAAGCCCTGGTGTGGATCTGGGAGCCCACTGGGAAAACTGGGTGTGCTCCCAGCTGGGGATTCCTGAGAAAGCAGCATTGCTCTGAGCCCAGGAAAATCTGCAACAAATGTGATCTGATAAATGGGAGAGCCAGTGAAACACAGAGCAGCCACCAGAGGAGAAGTGTGGGATCCTGAGCCAGGAAGATGTAAAGGACAAACCAAAAATGTGGATCAGTGTGTTTAAAAATAGGATGGACTAACCCACTGTGTTGGTTTTTTATTTTTACCAATGAATAATAAGTTTTACTTGGATATTTCATAGACTTACTTAGCTTGGAAGAAACCTTGGGAGATCTTCTAGTTCAGCTTTATACCTAAACTCCAGAGTTAGATTGTGCCCTGCTAAATTTGTATTATCTCTGGAGAATAAACGTTCCACAGATTTCCTGGGCAACTTATTCCTAACTACAATTTATTCCTGATAATTAATCTGAACTTGTTACTGTTGCTTTTTGGCCTTTTGCTGTGCATTTTGGAGGAGAATCTGGCTCCTCTTTCTACATAACCACAGCTAAAGCAAGGCCAATACCTTTAATTTTGTAACTTCAGGCTGACTAAATCAAATTCTTGGTATTTCCTGTCTGGTAGCCCTGTAAAGATCTTGGAGGCCCTTCTCCTCTGGACTCCCATTTTAGATGTACTCAGTGCAGTGCCAAAGGTGACAAATGCAGGAGGGATAAACAGAGCAGAAAAAAGCTCTTGAAAGCAGTGAAGGCAAACAAATCTCAACTCCTTGAAATGCCAAATGTGAATTCTGACAAAGGGGGGAAAAAGATCAATTTTCAGCTCTTCAATGTTCCCACAGCCCCCTTATTCTCATGTAGGTGCTCTGTGGATGTCCTGTAGGAATTCTGGGGTCCTAAAAAACATTCCAGTTTTAATTAGTCCATAAGATAAACACTGTCTGTGTTGGGGGCTGAACTTCAGAAAGGAAGGTCAGAATTTCTACAGGATAATTCTAGAGATGTTTGAAAAAGTGAAATGTGAAAAGTTTTTCCCAAGAAATAAATTCATGTCTGTTAAGATATTAAAGTTCACATTTGAGGTGGGAATTTTGAGTTATTTTTGAAGACACAGTTTTGAGCTCTAACAGATGTTACAGGTTTGATGCAGGTAGTGCTGGATGAAACTCTGTGGGGGTACAGGGGAGCAGAGCTCAAGTTTTATTGCTAAAACTGTAGGGCAATATTTTCTAAAGACATTAAATATGCAGGATGAACACCTCACCCAGCTAAAGGACTCAGCTGCCTTGGACTTTTTGCTGCTGTTTCTGATATTTGCTGATCTGAACATCTCTCCCCATTCTCCTGGATGCTTTGCCACATATTCCTCATGCACCACGTTCTCCTTGTGCTTCTCCATCTCAGACTTCAAGGATCCTCCTGCTTAGGGCTTGGGTATTTTTGTTGTTGTTATTTTGTTTGGTTGTTTTGTTTTAATTTGGTTTTTTTTTGTTTTTATGGGGTTTTATTATTTTTTTTTTTGTCTTGTGCCTACTGCAAAAGGAGAAAATCCTTGTCCAAACCCATAAAGATTCTTGCCAGAGGATCAGACTCCCTGGTGGGATAGAAGCCAGCAATGGGATAACTTTGCAGACTAGTTTATCATTCATTTAGAGTCCCTGGAGTGGCTTGATCTTGGCCCACAGAATATCTACTGGAGTAGAAACACGTGAAACTGTGCTATTAAAAACCATGGTATTAAGACCCAGGGCCCAAAAAAACTGAAGTGTAATTGGCTTGCCCTACAAAAGCTGCTTTCCCAAACTTTCTGATGTGAGGAAGGCTCGTGTGGCTCGTCCCTGCACAATACACAGCAAAGTTGTGTGATCAAACCCACAACGATTTGGAATTAAATTTCAATAATTTAAGTAATCCTTCTGGCATTGCAGCTCAGGGCACATCAAATTGGAAATCCTATTAAGAAAAAGTGTCTATATTTATAAGGGAAGGAGGTTCAAAAAGTGCAGTTGAAGCCAAAGCTTTTAAGCTGTTTGATTCAACGGGACATGAAAAACTTGTTAAAAATAATTATGAGGAATTCACTGCACTGACTGAGAGTTCTGACAATTAAAAGAAATAGTAAAGAAATCTCCATGAAGGTGAAGAATGGCAAAATAGCTTTTGTGAGAGCAGGAAGCACAAGTGGAAATATACAAAGTATTAATGTGCACGTTCTGTTGTCACATGTGCAATAAATAATCTATGCAAAGAGAATCCAATTACTGGACACAGGAAATTAATTGTTGTGTTTCTAGCTTTGTAATCTATTTGTGTGAGTGATTTCTGTATTTGAGCTCAGTTATGTACATTTATATTTAAAGCAGATTTCTTGTCAGACACCTACACTGCAGCCACTTTAATTGGAAAAACTCAGTAAATCATGTGGGGATGTCTGAGCTCCTGAAGGAGGAGCTGGGATTGGGCCTGGATATCTCTAAGGAAGGGATAAAAGTGGCAGCTATTTGTAGATTTACAGGGTTGAAGAAGTTGATGTTAATTGTCTGATCCAGTCCCATTTTGAAGCAGAGCCTTTGCTGGCTGTGCTGCCTGCCTGGGGATCCATGAGTGGAATATTTACAGCCACATCTGTCTGCAGAACAGAGACAAACCCAATAATGTCATTTATTGGCACAGAAATATAAAAAAAGGCATACAGAAAATAATCTGTTTTGAAGGACATTGCCAAATTTTTAGGGAGTTCAAAATATTTCCTGCTGGATTTTAGAAACTACAGAATTTATTTATTTTTTTTTTTTAATGCTACTGAAAGGAGGTGTCCAGGAGAGCACAAAAAATCCATTACAGATCTGCCCACTGCACTTTGCTCTGCCTGGGCTTGGATTAGTAAATTAACAATGGGGATTTGCTCTGTCCCAAATATTCCCCCAATGTTACAGGACAGAGCTCAAAAAGGGCAGGAAATGGATAAAATTCTTTCTATTGCCTCCCCACTATAAGAGTTTTAGATTCATTGATAAAGTGTGGGAATTTTGAGAATATTTAAAAAATACCCCAGAAACAGCAACAACACCCAAAAACTCTAAATGTTTGTTTAAACAGTGATTTAAATTGGAGCAGCTGAACTGCTGCTGGTAAGGATATGCAGTTAATATTTGCAAAAATATATATATTTTTAGAAAAGGAAATGAAACCAAGATTTAGGCTATTTTTGTACAGATGGTGGAGACAACAGAAATTTTTGTATGAAAAGAGGGTCTGATCCTTTTGGTTGTCCATGGTGTCACTTCAACTGTTAATTCTGGATTTTGTTCATTAAGTTGTCTCCTGAACTTGCAAATATTTAATTTTCTGCAATCCCCTAACCACAGAAATGATGGATATTTCACAAGGACTGAGTGTTCCTGTCTTGTCTTCATAAACACAGCTACCAGAACTTTGTATTTGTTAGAGCTGGACCAATGTCTGCAGGGTTGAGGGATTTTTTTTTCAACATTTTGTGAGGAAAATGTTTTATAAATCTAACAGAAAAGCTATGCAGTGTTAACAATCAGGTTTGTAGCTATGGGAGCCAGCCACCAGTTTATTTCACACTATGGCAGAGTGTAGGACACGATAATGAAGCTTTAATCCAAAGAGTTTCTTTGCCTAAAATAAATGTTAATTTAGGGTATTTCTGCAGAGAGCTAAACTTCTCATCCTGCTTGCCTATTTAAGGGTCTCAAAAAACCCCCACCTACACATCTAGTTTGGAACATTCTTCTAAAAGATTCTCAGCATCTACTCTATCCAGAAGGGTGAGAATGGGAAGATATTCCTGAAGATATTCCTGAGAATATTCCTGAGGATATTCCTGAGGATATTCCTGAGGATATTCCTGAAAAAATTCCTGAAGATATTCCTGAATATATTCCTGAGAATATTCCTGAGGATATTCCTGAGGATATTCCTGAGTATATTCCTGAACAAATTCCTGAAGATATTCCTGAGAATATTCCTGAGGATATTCCTGAGGATATTCCTGAGGATATTCCTGAGGATATTCCTGAAGATTTTCCTGAAGATATTCCTGAAGATTTTCCTGAAGAAATTCCTGAAGATATTCCTGAGGATATTCCTGAGGATATTCCTGAAGATGGGAGCTCTGGAGTTGTTGTCACTAATGAAGTGTTAAAGCTCAAGATATGGCTGAGGAGTTTTCATATTGTCTTTTTCACACTCGAACAACAAAGTGCAGAAGAAACCTGAAGGATAATAATTTCCTGATCTCATTTTCCAAGACTGTTATTCCTCATCTTGACATACTATTAAAATCATTTCATTATCAGTATTTTTTCTTGTCATTAAGTTACTGATGCCTCTGTTATTTTTATTTCTAGAACCCTGAGTGCCCACACGCAGGCCTCCCCTTCATGTGCACGTCCTTTGCCAAATACTCGTATCGGATCATCTGGTCTCCTGCAAAACTTCTGGCTAATTACAGTCTCTGCTGAGTGCTCTGAAGTATGACAGAATCCCCACAGAATCAATATAAATCTGCACACACGAGGAGGAGCATTTCCTTGGTTGATTTTCTAATAGGTTTGGGTTTTATTTTGTTGCAGTTAGCCATTTGTGATACCCGAGCGATTTAGATTTGCAGTTGCCGAAACTCCCAGAATCGTTCTGTAAAAAAACCTGTGGTGTTTCCTGGATATCAGCTTATCTTTTGGTTAAATCACTGTGTCTTTGGTGCAGATGACAGGACTGAGCTCTGCCTCTCTCGGGAGTTCCTTGGTTTGGTGGCATTTTCAGGTTTAAAGGCTGGTGTGGATGTGCTGAGGTGCCCTCGCTGGGCTGTGTGGGGTGAGGTGATGGGCACGGTGCTGCTGGAGGACACAAAGTATAGAGTGAGGGTTTGAACCACAGAACAGCTGCCAGAGGTTCTTCAAGAGGCAAAAGTCTTTATTTCAGGGCTTTTCAACCTTTTTTTATAAGGTATTCTGATACAGGTTAAGCTGATTGATAGAAGGAACAATACCTCCCTCATCCCACTGGTGGGACAAGAGAAAAACACTCTCAGAACATCTGTGTCTTGTTTTGGGAAACCCAAAATTATTTTCACAGCCAGTCCTTGAGAGGGAAGATTTCCCAAAAGGCTTTCCCTTGGGAACAGATCAGCCCCTGAGAGTCTGAAACTCTCTCAGGTTCAGGAAATGGTGTCCACAGGAGGGCTTGGCCAGTTCTTTCCCTGGACACTGAGCAGACCCTGAGGCTGCCTGGAAACAGCAGCAGCACGGGCCAGGCCTGGATTTGGGGTCTCAGCAGTGAAATCCCTGGTGCTGTTCAGCCCCCACAGCCTGCTAGCACACAGATCTCACTCCTGGAGGCTGATCTGAAGGTGGCTTGGCTGCTGCTTCTTGTGTCTCTGCAGCCTGAGGAGCTGCAATGATTATTAAAGGTGTGGCGAGCTGTGGTTCCATGGGGAATGGTGCAAACCTGGGGAAATCTTGGATTTGTACTGGGAGAACTCACTGGTGCTGCTGTGATTTTAGTGCCAGGCACATTGGTTGTCCAAGGACAGGAGGCAGAATGTGTGAAATTCCATGTATATATCTGTATTTGTATATCTATATATATCTCTGTCTCGATATATGTGTGTGTGTATGGGTATGTGTGTAACATTTTCATCCTGAACTGGAACAGATTGTATGTGTGTGGGTGGGGAGAAGGAAAGGCAGTTTTTGCAGGTACTCAGATGCTCAGAGCTGGACCAGACTATTCCTGGGCTGCCTGCTCTGAGTGGAAGAGCACAGAGCAGCTTGGACTGGGTGAGAGCCACAGGTGCCCTCCAAGTGACATCATCCTGGGATTCTCTGAATTGTAAGTGAAAACAAATCTAAATACGAAATAAAGTGCAATTGTGTGGAAACTGAAAACTGTTTCAGTCTTCTCATCTTTCTGAAGCTGGAAGATGAATGAGGCAGACTGGGAAAATAGTGTGGGTGACCTGTCCAGGGAAATGAAATCTCCTCAGTTTCTGTTTTAGGAGGCTAATTTGAGAACAGCATCTCTCGGGTCTGGTGCTGACACTCTCAGTATGATGGAATTTCCAAGTTCTCTTTTTTCCTGCTCCTTTCGAGTCACAGAGTGAATAACTCATCTCAGCAGCCCAGCAGGATGTGCATCCCCTGAGATTCCCTTGCCTGACAGGTTACACATTTGTAGTGCAGGTAGTAGTTTTGATAGATGCACTGACTATTAATGTGTGACTCCACTCAGAGCAGCTCGGCTACTCACAGAGCTTCTCTGAGACAACTACAACTACATTTTATTAAACATTCCCTTTTCCCAAAAAAAGTTATGGAGAACACCTAATTTATAGCCAATTCTTAGCCAATTTATAGCCAATATATAGAATTTATAGCCAATTCTTCAATTATAGCCTAATTTATAACCAATTCTTAGCTCCCTCTCCATCTGTAATGTCTTGATTAAACACTGGTTTTAAAAGGACACAATGGCAAAGAGCTAATCTTTGTCTTTAAACTGCTAATTGTACATTCTCAAAGTAGAGCTGTGATTTTCCAGATGGACCATGCTTCTCCAAGTCCTGTTAGAGTGAGTCATTATGTTTCTGAAGGTTTTATTTAACAATTCACCTTTTCCTCTGCGTGGCTGCTGACAGCACCCCTCTATAGATTTTATTCTGTCATTTGCTCATATGTGTCTGTAAAGATGCAAACACAGAGGAAAAAATTAATTTGTCAGTAATTCCTTATGTGAGGAGCAGTGTCTTGAAAACACCTGAAAAATCTTTCCTTCACTCTGTTGCTTCAATTCTTCCTTCTGTTCACATGTTCATTTACACACAAAGTACTTTAAAATGTTGTCTTTTCAACACGCTCACAGATGCCTGTGACTTTTTTAAACTTTTGCTATTTATCAGAGAAAACACTGCCACTCTTGTGAAAATAGAAACTTATACCACTTACACCACCTCTAAAGAACTAAAAATGTCAAGGGGGCCATAAAAGGAAAATAACACAGTTTGTTTTGGAAATTGTTCCGTGACAACTTCTGTAATCATTTTGACAAAAGTTCTGTAAACTGAAACCTTTGTAGTTTTTCAATTGAACGAGCTCTGAAGGCACAATGCATCACTGGAAATACAAATTAAAGACTTTCTTTTTATTCTCAGCAAGAAGCTCTGCACTCTGTGCCTCCAGAGTAAAGATGTTCTCTGAAACAAACAGAGAATTTTTGTGTGTGATATATTATAATGTGCGCTGCTTCCTTGACTCTTTATCCTTTGTGCTGCTCTGGAAGCAAAACAGATCTGGCTTCTTTGCATACTAATAAACATTGCTGCTTGTAATTATTCACTGGTTACAGTAGTGCTCCTTTGAGATGAATCTTTGCTACATTATTTACTTTGTTTCAGTTATTTGGAGCCTTTAGTTCAACTGTAAAACAAGGCTTTATTTTTGTTGTGATGTTTATTACCTCGGTATTTGTTCCATCTGTAAGGCAAGCATTGGAGCAGCTGTTTAGGACCTGATTCTCTGAAAACAAAAGTCACTTTGCAGAATTTTTGATTTTAAAAAATTGTGCAGCTGGTAAAAAAAGAATTCACTTGGATGTTCTCTTCTATAGTTTTAGTAGAAGTCAAAGATCAGCCTCTACACCACTCTGGATCAGAGTGCAGAAACTTCTCATGACTTGCCAGAAGTGATCAGATAAATGATATTTATTTTATGTGATGGAAGATGTGTAATATTTATAATGTTGGTTTTAATAAGCATCCCATGTTTTACTATATCTGTGATCCTTTCCATGACATTTGCCAAGTTTTCATTTGCCAAAAACACAGCTCATGACAAAAACCTCATTTCAGTGAATTTCTTTGAACATAAGGTGCCAGTTATAGTCTGAAACAGATACAGAAATGAGAAGAAAAGAAAGCTAAACAAGTAGATAATTTAAAAAATAAACACCTGTAATAGAGAAAAAATTCAAGTTGTATTATCTTAATCAAATGACCAAAGCAGTTCATTGATTTGTTTAATGACATGTAATTAACTGGCAGTCAGGAATTCGGCATTCAGACAGAACCAGCCATTGTGTAGATAAGCCACTACAGCTGACATTTGTGAAATGTTATTATGGAACTATAAATCTCTAAACCCTTCTGTAACTAATCCCTGAAAGTTTCTGTTTGGTGAAACATGAAATCCCTGAAAGTTTCTGTTTCCCCTGTACACTTGCCCTGTTTGGTGGTCCCCCTGTCTCTGTTGTGGGGTCCAGCAGAGCACCCCACTCTAGGAGTCCTTGTGCTTAGCTGGGGTTTTCCTGCAGGTGGGGTCACTTCTGCAGATACCCAGTTAAATATCCCACACATCATCTGTCCCCCTCCTCTCTCTCCCCTGAGTACAGCCTGTCACCTTTCTTGGATATTGCTTTTCAAGCTGACTTTGTATTTTCCCTTTATCACTGTTTAATCCAGCAAAGGGCCTTTGGCTTTAGCCCATCAGTTCAGGGGGTTCCTTTCTCATTTTGGAACCCACACTCACTCCCCCTGAGAGCAGGAGAGCAGCAGGAAGGTGGCTCAGGTTCAGCTCTGGGAGTGAGGAGAGTTTGGGTTCATTCCCCACCCCTTGGCTGCTGGGCTCATCTTTAATTTTGGCTTTGCACAAGGAGCTGACACCTGCAGGAGCCTGTTCTGGGTTAACTTCTAAGTTACCTGTTCTTCTTTTTATTGAAGATTACATTTCTTTTAATGAAGATAAATACATGGGAGGCACTGACAGGGTGAGACCAGCATTCAGCTGAGGACTCAGCTCTGCTCCATCAACATCTGTTTCATCTACTTCTGGTGCTGTCCTTTCTGTGTGCTGTACTCCTGAATAAACCCTGAAATGCAAACAATTGCTGATCATGCTGCTGGCTCTGATAACACAACTCTTAATGTTGCCCTAATTATGGACATTATAAAACTGTCAGGTTTGGAACATTCGGTCTCTCAAGGCAGCTCTCCAATTAATCTTTTCCTTTTTTATTAGAGATCTTGTTATGTGATTGTCTTTTGGGGAGGAATTAGAAGGTTTTATGTTACAGTGGTGGGGTTTATTTTTAAAGCTTTCACTGATATTAGAGCGAGAAGACTTCAGAGTTACCCTTTTTATAATTGTTTTTATTGCAGCATCTGAAAGAATGGTGTCTTCACTATTAATGCTCAGTTGCTAAGGGAAAAATTATAGAACAAGCCAGATTGGAAGGGATCTTGAAAGATCATTTGGTCCAACTTTTTGTGGGGAAAAGGAGCCTTTTAGCACCCTGTCCAGGCACATTTCAAAAACTTCCAGTGATGGGGATTCTGCCACATCCGTGGGGAGGTTCCTTGTTTCCACTATGTAAAAAAAATTCATATACAAAGGTGAAATCTCTCCTGGTGCAAGCTGTACCTGTTGCTCCTTGTCTTCAAAACGTGGCTCCTTGTGCAGGCAGAGCCTCCATCCCCTCTGGAGCTGCCTGAACACTGCGAGGATGTCACCCCTCGTGGAAAAGGGGCTGCTTCAGATCCACCCAAAATCACCTTTTCCTCACCCTCCAGCCCAGAGAGTGCAAGGGAACATTTTGATTTGAATGAGGAATTCTGTTTGGTGGCACTCTTCTCCCTCCCCTGAGCAGGGCAAGTGCAGAGAGTGAAGGTCCAGCTCCTGAAAGTGGCTGGTGCAGCTGTTCCTTTTATTTTATATAAAATGCAAGGATCATGTTTAAATCTTGGCTCAGTTCAAAGTACTGATATGAACCAAGGTCTTTTATTTCTAAAATTGTTCACCTGGCTGCATTATTATTGTGTAATCTCTCCCCATCTTTCTAGAAGTAAATGCTTCATTTTTCTTCTAAATGATGAAATTGTTTACTGAAAAATAAGCTCACAGATCATTGTGCTTTATTCAGGTAAGTGTCTAAGCCACTAAAATACAAAGTTAGCTTTATCTATCTAGATCTAATTCAGTGATTTTTAAAGTATTTTATATAAAATAATGGTTCTGATATGATCCAATTTTCCCAGGATCTGGTCTATCAGCATAAAGCCTGTGCCTCTGCTTGTTAAAGAGAGGTTCAAGACTGATCAATGTTTTTTTTTCCACTCTGAAAGTCTTGATATTCTTAAAATTACCTTGCAGGAAAAAAATTTAAATCCTGTCACCCTCACAGAATGACAGTACTGGGGTTTTTCTCTGTCTATAAATCTGGAGATATAAAAGATGACAATGATAAAAATGTGATGTAGACTCAAGAATCTGTCTGCAGTATACTGTCCTTTTGTTCAGTACAGCCCTAATGCTTTCTTTCACCTTGTTTGTAACTATTTCCTTTATAAATTATCATAAACCTGAGAAGGTGGGCAATTTTTTAGGCTTAACATAACCAGCCCTGCCTTATTTCAAAATCTAATACAATTATGAACACCCCGTAACTTTTGGATGATTAAATTGCAAATTGTGGGTGTCCACGAGGCAAGCAGATATATTCAATTTGTTCACCTTCATAACTCATCCTCACACACTCTGGATATTTTTCAGGATCATGCCAAGCTGTGCTTGTTCTGCCCGAGGTACATTCTACAGTATTTATGGTTTATCAGATGTACAGGAGATCTTCTTCAAGGAGATACTCATACATCATTTGAACTTGGGTAGTTATTACATTGTTTTAATGGAAAAATGTTATAAATGAATGAGTTTTATTCTCTCTGAGACACTTATATTTTTGAACATGACTTTCTCGATGATGTTATTTTTTCGTTCTATGAGAACATGAACTTCTTGTTTATTGCTCACTGATTTTATAAACACATCTCCTTTTCTCCTTGGAGAGCTATAAACAACAAAAGGTCAGTGAGCAGGAGCTAAGTAACCCAAGTGTAGTTTTACAGAACTTTTGTGTGGTAAATGTGACACCTGTTAAAAAGCTAAAATCAAAGCAATCAAGACAAACACTTTCCCTCCTATTTGCACTGTATTTGAATGAGGAATATAATCTAAAAAGAAATATTTAAAAGTGAGGTTTTGATTTACAGCTTAAAGGGATATCTAGCTTAATCCAAATGGAAAATACCTGCAGTAGCTATGAATTTAGCCTGTGAGCTCATCAAATAAAGAGACTGAGTGTTGCACACAGAGCCAGGCTCCCCAGGAAGCAGGTGTTTTAGTGTTTGGTGATGGAGCTGAGAGCTATTTTCCTGTAGCTTGGTGCAGAGCTCTCCTGTCTGATATTGGAGCACCTGAGTACAGTTCTGCAGGAGCCAGGCTCACCTGGCTGCTCCAGGGGCTCCCCTTGGCCCATTTCCTTCCCATCACCCTTCATTTGTGATTGCCCTGTGCAAGGCAGCAACCCTGCCGTGCTCATGTTGTGAATACATTGAATTTTCCTGCCTTTTGCTTGTCTGGGAGTCCTGACACAACAGCTCAGCTCCCCCAGGCTGCCCCAGGCTCTGCAGAGATGGGGAGGATGTTCTCTGCCCCCTCTGGGATCTCCTGATCCACTGGGATCTCCTCTCCCACAGCATTCCTGGCTCTGGGAAGGGCCAGAGAAGGCTTGGGGGATTTCAGCCTTTAGGCAAGGTCAGTGACAGCGATGCCTTAGGATTTAGCATTTCTATTTTTCAGATCCTGTGCTGCTTTAGTGTTTAACTCTAAACTCCATGGGCTGCCAGCTGCTCTTCTCCTGTTTTAGTCAGACAAAACAATTCCTCTCTAGGCCTGAAACTCAAGGACACCTGACTCAGACCCTGAAAAGTATAAATAAAAGTGAGTTTGGGGAGGAAAACTGGGGGTAAATGACTTCATTACCTGAAGTTGTAATTGGAGGATTAACCCCTGATATAAATGGACCAAATTCATAATTGTATGGAAAAGCTGGTGACCATTTTCCATCTTGGGTGCAGCCTCTGGGAGGCTCCTGACTGCCCAAGGTGTTCCTGTTGGAGGCCTTTAATAAATGCCCACTTTATTCTCTTAATCTTGTCTGGCCCCTGTTCCAGGCTGCCACTCCAAGGCATCACCAGAGACAGGTTTATTTCTGATACCATTTAGGAAACTGTTGTGTAGCACAAAAAAAGGGCAAAAAAACCCCCTAAATGCACATTAAATCACCTTTGTTAAGCTACAGTGTGCTACCCAAAGGTGCAGCAGTCCTCCCAGGGGGTGCTGCTTGAGTTAGGAATGGTGATAGAGAGAACCAGGAATCTCCTCAGGGTGCTTGGACCTGGCAGAAGTGGGAATGGAGAGATCCTGACATTATTTACACAGGAATTGGAGCCACTGTGTCTCCACTTAGTGGGACAGAAATAGGTCCAAGTAGTGCTGGTCTTGCTCCTTTCCTGTCACGGGTGGAAGAGGTGAGGACATTTTGGATGTCTTCTCCAGAAAACTCAATATTTGCTCTTTTTTTGTTTATCTTTTCTATGATTGCACTGGATAATATTGCAAAGTCATATAAAATTAACATTAAGT
Organism: Parus major; assembly: GCF_001522545.3. Taxonomy (NCBI): domain Eukaryota; kingdom Metazoa; phylum Chordata; class Aves; order Passeriformes; family Paridae; genus Parus; species Parus major. The sequence continues at coordinate 3,350,955 of NC_031783.1, forward strand.
TTGAAATAGGGTTTGTTAATTGCAGTATTTAACTGTTGTGGTTATTGTTTCCTAAGAGATTAATGAGGTGAATTATTGTCACATAATTAAACTACAGTATATCTAATCTCTTCCATACCCTTGTGGTATACTGTTATTCAAGTATCACTTGAAGGTTAATTTCACTTAGCTGATATATATTTGACTTTGGAAATACAGTTTATACCAAAATATGCTTTTAAGTCTATTTGAAAGTCGTTAGGCAACAGCTTTGCCAAAATTATCACTTTAGGCTTTACAAGTGAAGGAAAGGACATTAAAACCAGATAAATCAGCAGAGTCACACACAGATACAAAGTCAAAACATCCCCTAAAATGTTTTTGACTGGAGCCTTTTCCTAGAAGGAAGGAATTCCTCAATTCCTGCTCAGAGGCAGTGTCTGAGGCTCAGATCAGCTCACTGGCTGCTTCCTGGGGCACTTGGGCAGGAAATCATTTTATCTTGCCACACAGAATTAGCAACATGCACTAATATCTTTATAGGAAAAGACAAAACTACAGAGTCATCAGAACATGCCTTTTCTCCCAGAGAAACAGATTAGTTTAGATATTTCCAACCCAAACCCAACCTTTCTCCTCCCTGAGCCACACTCAGCACCACTTTAATTCACTATTCCTGATTGAGTCTCATGCTGGATCTATTTAAAAGATGGGTGTTCTATGTATTATACTACAATAGGAAAGCTTCTATTTTGTTCTTGCATCAGTCATGGGTTTTTTACATCAATTTTTTGCTTTCTCTTCAGTAAGCCTAAGAAATTACCTACTCTATAACTCTGCAATTTCTCCTAAGTTATGGTGCCAAAGATTTGAATCTATTATTTTTTCTCATTTCTCTCTCATCTCACCCCCGTATAATGTGAACAAAATTAAAATTATTTTCAAAAAATTACAGCTAAGTGTAGAATCAACCCCAAAATGAAACCTTTTAAGAAAAAAAGAATTCAGTGGCATGAAATGTAATAGTTTTGATATTCATCCACGGTATAGAAGCTAGATAAGTAGTAAGTGGTTACAATTTTGAGCCCAGAGATTGTCTCCCTTCTGAGCAGAATTCACAAATCTTTGATATCTGAAAAATACAGCATTCTTGAGCATTTAATCTAAGTTGCATTTTATTTTTAGAGATTTATCAGCCAATATTGAGACAATGAAATCAACCAATAACTTTCTTGGTTATGACCCTCTTAAAAGACATCCCCTTTTGCATTTCTAGAATAATTTCCTCTTTCATATACTTTTCACCCGAAATACCCCACAATTTGTTTATTTTTTCTCTGTAATGAGTTAGAAGAGGATCCTTTGTGTCAGGCACAACACATTCCAGTTTTTCCCAGCTTTTTCCATTTCATTTTCTTTGTGGTCACTTTGCAGTGCTGTGGAATTCCTTGAGTTGCCTGCCCATGGGTGCTGTGGATAAGGCTATAAACTAAAATTATCCAAGCCACTCTGAAATTGTTTGCTCTTTCTCCCCTGCTTCTGTTGCCTCAGAAATTGTTTGCCACTGGCAAACGTAACAATTTTACAACATGCCCAGGTCAGGACTCCAGGAAATAATCAGAATTGTGAGTGCCCAGGAGCTGCAGTTCCCCCTGTGCCTGCTCCTTGCTGCTGCTACGTGTCTTTAACTCTGCTGCCATTTGTTTTGTCAGTCCTTTGCAAACATGTTCACCTCCTTTCAAATCAGCCTGCTCTGTGCTGTGCCACCAAATGCTTTGCTGAGTTCCAGATAAATTGTCCATTGCACTGGGATTGTCTCCAGGTCAGTAACATATGAGAGGAATTCCAGTCGAGTTGTCTGCCGTGACCTCCTTTTTCTCTGTATTCAGCCTCCTGTCATGGTCTTCTAAGTCAGGCATTTCTAAATCTGGCTTAATAATTTTCTGTCTTCTGCATAGCTGAGTGCAGGATAAGAAGCTTGGGCTTTCTATGGTCTTGGAGCCTTTTAAAGTAAAAAGAATTATATTAACTGCTACTCTAGTTCTCAAATACTCCCTTCCTTCCTCCGTGAGTTCTCACAAATCCTGCCAAGGGCTTTCCTTTCCCCCTTACCATTTTTCTACTGATTTCTCAGTTGTAATTCAACTAGGCCTGGAGCTTTGGCAATGTTTAATAGTTATAATTGCCTAATTAAGGTATCAGCTCTAGTAGACCAGAAGCCTTCTTTCTTCTCTGTCTTTCCAGTTTTCAGGAGTGTGTTCACCACTTCTGTCAGATTCTCCTCCTTTGAGTATTCATTATGAGCTGTCTATAAAGACATCAGTAATCTGCCTCTTTATTTTTAAAACTGCTTTGCTTGAAGATACTTCACCCATTCCTGTCAGGCTACAAGTAGGTGAACAAAAGAAACCCCACAGTTACACAGAAAAATTGGTATTACTGTGAAACAGTGGAAATCTGTCTTTTCCTTTGCTTTTTAGGAAAAATATAAACTGTGTAATAACAGCATGTGTGCGTGAGAGAGGAGACTTGGGGACTGAGTGTAAGCTGTGGTGATAAGAAGGGGTAGAGATAATTAAAGTTAATTGGCAAAAAATGAAGTCAAACCCTGCCAGGTGAGCGTGTTTTGCCTGTTCCAGTCACTGGTGGCTGATTGCTCTGTCTCTGCTCCAGCCTGGGAGTTTTCTCTCCAGTTTTTCCCACTCCTTGGCCAGCCCAGCCCCATCCTCGAGCTCAGTGTTGAACAGGGGGGCTGAGAGTGTGGGGCCACTGCAGGGACCCTGCCAGGAGGGACTGGCTGACAGGGAGTGCAGCTTTAGAGTTTCTGAGTGTGCTGGATGTATGGTCAGCCATTCAAAGTGCTGGTATGGTTATTATATTTACACAGTTCCTCCTGTTCTTCTCATTTCTTGGAGAGATATTGGAACTTGACTGCACAAAAATGATCCAAACCAGTATTTGAAAAGCTGTTTAAAGCTGAGCTGTCATAGCTCAGGAGGGGTTTGTCCTTTTTCTCTTACAGTGTGCTAGAGAATTAAAGCAGTTTACTTGCAGATCTTGGGAAGACTTCTTTAGTCTGTAATGAAGCAGGTGGGGGTTGTGTATCCCAAAGGAAGTTCTTGCAGAATTCCCTGGAAGCACCAACAGCCAGTGGCAAAGGCAGGGAGGGAACTGCCAAGCTGCTCCCCTCTACATTTTGTTTTCTGTGTCTGTAAATCCTGTATTTGGCTCCAATTTATCTTCACATCTATTCCAGCAAATATCACATTTCCTTTCAGAGAAGATGCCTAACATTCCACAGAGGGTTTGTACTCTTTTCCTGATTCTGTCCTTATAAAGATATTCAGATGTTTCCTCTGTAGGAGAAAAAATTGTCATTGAATCCTGTGTCATTTCACACCTGAGGCTGGGTGTGTGACACTGTGCCACCTCCTGCATTACCTGATAGAGATAAATGGTGCCAAAATTGCCCTTACATCACTTAGCTCTGGTAATTGTCCAAATCTTACAGTAACAGTTTCTGGCACGTACAGTGGGTGAGTATGAGCTTCAGAGTCCCAAATTCAGTACAATTTTTGCAGCAGTGTTGTTTTCTAGCTCCTGGTGTTGAGGGAAATGCACTGTTTTGGAATCAGGGATGTGGAATGCATGGACACCACCTCTAAACAATGCAAAGAGAATAAAGCTTGGTGGCACAAAACACAGCGGGATTTGAGGCTAACAAAATTTTCAGGTAGAAACCAGGATCTCATAAAATTGAAATGATGGAAGGGGAAGGTCCTCACTTCATCCCTTCTGTTCTGGACAGAAGTGAGCTGGACTGGAAATCTCTGGAGAAGCAATGTTGTCATCCTAGGGGAGGAGTGGGGCCAAGAAAACACAGGGATAGACCTGATTATAGGAGGGGACTGCTGGCAAAGCAGCGACACTGGGGAGCAGGGTGCAGTGATAACTTGGGCATTACAGCACTGCTGGAGGCTTCAGGGACAATATCAATGTCTGCTTTTAATCAGGTGCCTCAGAGGGATAGAGGAGACTGCAGGAAATTCAGCTGTGTTTGCACAGGGACTGAGGTTTTATTGCCAGGCTGGAGGATAAAGTGGGAGCTCTGCAAGGGGAGGCAGGGTAGGGGATGAGGTTTGTGGCCACTGAGGTACAAAGTGGAATGATTCCACTGATGTTGGATCAACTTGTGGTCACTAATTTCTGGTGTCTGGTGATGGATCACAGTACTGGAGGCACAATTTGCTGATGTTGCTGGGACAGGACATCATTGTTCCCATTCTGGCTGTGCTGCCATTCATTCCCCTGGGGCCCAGCCTGCAGTTCCATGAGCTGGACACTGATTACAGCAGACAAAAAGCAGGAGCAAGGCTTTTAACTCCCTCACACCTGCCTTATTCTCAGTGTTTTCCACAGGCTCTGTTGGTTCTGCACCAAACAGATCAGAGCTCTCCATGGGGAAGATCCTTGTGGCAAGAACCACGGCCAAGCAGACAGAAAACCAGGGCAGAGTCTCTGGTCAGACACTGCCTCCTCACTTCCCTTTCAGGTTTCTCTAAACACAGCTACCAAGAAGTGTAAATGGATGCAGCATCTCTGTTTTTCAGTGCCACAGTGGTTAATTATAGTATTTGTAAATGTTTCACAGGAAAAATACTTATGCTGTAACTTGGGAAACACTTAAAATGATGGTCTTCAAAAATGGTCTCAACCACAAATTACATTTTGAAGAGATGCATCTTGCCCATAGAACAAAAAATATTTTACTGGTCTCATCAGACACAGACATTTTTCCTTATTTGAACATTTGTTGGATAATCAACATTCCTGTTTGCTGTTTTATCTGCTTCTTAAATTTTAACAAGTAATTCTGCTTATAATTGTGACACTTGCTGATTTTGTAAAAAATTGGCACTTGCTGTGTGTAGAATAATAGCACAATTCAACATGTACTGTAGGAAGAACTGATTTGCTGCTTATTTTACCTGGAAATGGCTGAATTTATAAGTTACCCTGTTGAAACACACAATTACTGGGGAGGTAGGTAAGTGGCAGTAGAGATTTTCACTTGTGTAACAAGAAGAAAACCCCAAATACATGTGATTTTCTTTCTTATGGATGCAGAAAAGTAATAAAAATTAATGTGACAAAAATAAAAAAATATATAAAAAGAAGAGGTTGGTTGTATTACTGGATTTTAACATTGATGTCCATTGGTTGTGACGAAGTTGGGGAAAGATTTCTGAGCAAATACAAATAAGCCATTTTTCATCTCCAATGACATTTGCCCCTTGCAAGAAAGGAATTGAATCTGTGGCAGTTACTCCTCTCACCAGCAGAGTTACTCCTCTCACCTGCTTTAGGGGCTTGTAGGGGGTGAGCTGGGATCCTTCCTCATCCCAGGGGAATTGGTGAGCTGGGATCCT